>NW_026136705.1:26739651-26904651 GCF_905237075.1 Dicentrarchus labrax | reverse complement strand
GGAAACCACTTTTTTAATTGCCACTCCAATGCTTTATTCCTTTTTGTTTTTGGCTGATCGGATTTAAACGTCCCATTATTCATCCCATCTAGGAGACATTTCAGAGGCTTTAGTTCACAATCACTGCAGACATTTCCCCATCGTTCAGTCAATAGTGGTCGCATACAATCTGCACCCAACATTTTAGCATGTGGCTTCTCTATTGGCATTCCCCTCAAAAGCAGCATGTGATTATGGGTGTTGACATTCAGAGGGGTCAGTCATTACTCTGATAATTAGTAACACTGCACTGATTCAAATGATCCATCATGGCGACGCCTTGCAGATGAAGCCAGTGATTTATCATCATGTGGAGTGTCTGAAGCATGGTTCCTTAAACTGTGGGCTGAGGCCACTAAACAGGACAGGACCCAGCTGGTGAACTCAAACATGGAAGACAAATTGGACTAACTCAAGTTTTTCTCAACTGACTTGTTGTTTCTCCCACATTTCAACAACAGAGAACAGATTTATGGTCTGGATTGACAAGCTCGTTAATATGTCATTTTAAGTGGTATTTTGGATATTGTGTGCAACTATCAGGCGCTTGGACAGATGGAGAGACTACTCAAAGGTCCAATGTGTAGGATTTAGTGGCATCTAGCTGTGTAATTGCAGATCGCAAATCCGTTGCTTCCCCCTCCCCTTCCAACCACAAAAGAGAAACTTTGGTGGTCATGAAACTCATGGAGAACACTAAAAGCCAGTGTTTGGTTTGTCCATTCTAGGCTACGGTAAAAACATGGTGGACTCTTTAGAAGAGGACCTGCTCCCTCTGTAGATAAAAATACATTTAATGTAACAAAAACACAACAATTTTATTCCTATACACGAACGAAAACATACCTATTAATATTCTATTCCATCTCTGCCAAAAGGCACTCCTAAATGTTACACACTGGAAGTGTAGCCTAACAAGCCATTACCGGTCACATTGTAGAGCAAAGTTTCCCTCATCAGGAAAACAAGACTTCTCACACTTTATCGTGTTTTGATGGATGATCTAAAACAGTCTGTTGTTCTTGAGCATTTTTTAGAAATATTAACATCTTAAACCGTTTACTCAGCCTGTTATTAGTGGTTATTCAGGCATGAAATGTCAATTTGTATAAAACTAAAGCCAACACTTGGGCTGAAAGTAACACATGCTGTAGACTTCCCCAGTTTTTGCCATGACAATCAGATTTTTACACAAACAAATACTGTAAGTTCTACACATATGACTTTTACTGAAAATATAAAACAAATGCAAACTATAAAAACTTGCAAATTATCAAAAATGAAATAAAGTTGAATTTCCTGCTGGAAAACGTCAATCTTCCCACTAGATGTTTTAATGTCAACTGAACTGATGTGATATTGTAAAAGCAGAAGTGTGGTTCCTTTTGAAAAATATACCAAACATACATTATGATTTCTCTCTTTATCTTAATACTTGACAGTAAATTAAACTGTGGTACAGGTTGGGAAGGTAGATGCAGTATTAAGTGTCCCTTTTACAACATTTGAAAACATGTTTCAGAATCAGAATCAGAATCAGAATCAGAAATACTTTAATAATCCCAGGGGGAAATTACTTTCATTACAACTCCAAATCTACATACAACATGTATACATACAACATATAATATATTATTTTTTATTTATTTATTTAACCTTTATTTAACCAGGAAAAGTCCCATTGAGTTACAGTAACTCTTCTCCCAGGGAGTCCTGGCCAAGACTGGCGGCAAAAAGTTTAATATATATATATATATATATATATACACACACATAAAAGGTTACATACTACACCACAAATCTCTGTACATACACTATACGTACGGGAACACAAACAAGACATTACACTTAACTTAAGCTAATACAGACATACAACTTAAAGGGCACCTAGTTAAAAACAATTACACTGTTCTGTCAGAGTGGACTTTAAAAGGTTTTTAAAAGTATTGAAAGGTGGAAGTGATTCTAGATTTAGGGTGTTTTGAAATTCATTCCAGACATTTGGTGCATATGATGAGGAAGCTGTTTTACCAAGTTCTGTTCTTGTTGATGAAATAACTAATAGTATTTTTTCTGACGACCTTGTCCTGTAAACACTATTATGGTAAGAAAGCAAATATGAAATGTAGAGGGGTAATTTACCCATTAGAGCTTTAGCAATGAAAATCAATAAATGGAATTTCTTTCTGAGGGAGAGGGAGGACCATTGTACAGTTTCATACAGAATGCAGTGGTGAGTCCTGGCTGCTGCACCTGTAATGAAACGCAAGACTGAGTGGTATAATACATCTAGTTTTTTTTAATAAAGATGAAGAAGAATGCATATAAATGATGTCACAATATTAAGAACATATATATAAATATATATATATACACAAGGTAAAATGTAAAATGTAAAATGTACAGTTTTGAAATGTGCAAAAAGTGCAGAAATAAAGTTTTGTCTATAGTCGGATTATGTGTTGCCGTCAAACTGTTTTCATGCTTAATCCCTCTTTCAAAACTGCAAAATAAAAGTTAATCATTGGGCGTCACACATCGTTTGGAATCATTCCTGTGGAGTAAACGGCTGTGAGGCTTTAGTTTGTCAGCTGTTTCACAGACGACAACAGATACCGAGCAGAGGGCGTCAGGTCAATAGTGATAATAGCAGCAGTCCGAGGGCTGTCTGAGAGAGGCAGGACAGAGACAGATGTGACTGCTGCTATAGATCCACGCTGCATTATCTGCCAGGCCTCAGGCCAAACGACAACCACTCAGGACACAATAGGAAGTATAGGTACACACACACACACACACACACACACACACACACACACACACACACACACAAGAACACTTATTTTGTTTATTATTGATTTTCTCTTGAGTTAAAACATTCCATAAAGACATTACAGGTACAGTATTAAGTAATTAGTAGGAATATGAATGGGTTGGAGGAAAACAGTTTTGTTTTTGAGAATAGAAAATGTAAATAGATCTCATCTGTTACAAGGAAGAATATTTTAATGTTCACTAGATTGTTTTATAATGAACATATACCTGTTTTCACAATGTTAAATTTCCTGGATCTGCTCTAAAAAAGAATCACCAGTATTTTAGCCCTTGGTTTAACTTTACATCAAAGATTTTTGAGATATGCTGCTCATAGTCAAACAGATAAACTGGACCAAAAACACAGAATTATGCCTTTTTGACAAAAATATGTCCACTCACTTTCAACTTTTTGAATCTCCCGCCAGCTCAACTGTCAGGTCATCAGATACACACACCTGATGTGACACACACACGCCCAGAAACAAAAGTCAGACCTGTTAACAATGACTAGCGCCACGCGACACACAAAGGGGGTACCAGAGGAGTGTGTCGGTTTGAGCTGTCATGATCCCTCTTGTCTCGAAAACAATGACAGACAAGAAGAAGAAAGCATTTTCACCCATGCCTGGAAGAAAAGGTAAATCTGTTGTTCAAATTCAAAGAGATGAAGTGATTTGAAAGACAGGAGTTAACGGAAAAACAGTCGGATTGGAGTTACCAGATACCCTAAACAACTGAAAAATCGTTATCACTATTTCTCTTGGTGGAGATGATGCATTGATTACTAATAGATGATTACTCTATAGTGGAAGAACTAATCATTAAAGTACAGATCAAAATAATCGTGTTAAATAGTTCGACTTAAGCATGAATTGTTGGTTTAAAAGCATTAGATTGGTTCTAATAAAAGCTTTGCTTTAATTAAACCCAATCTTAAACTGTGCTTTATTTCATTCTCATTTGTTTTGTCATATTGATTTTAAGAGAAACATAATTTCTGCCTCTTTTTTTTGAGTGAAGGTAGAGCTATGATGTTGTAAGTAGAGTGTCGGTGTACAAAGACCAGGACTTGTAAAAATAGACATATGTAGTTGGGTTTAGGCAACAAAAGCAGTTTGGTTAAGGTTAGAGAAACAGGATGATTTTAATTAAACCAAGCCAAGACTACAGTCTTTCCGTAACCTGAACCTATGAGCATATATTGTAGGAAGAAAACCAGGTTGTAATTTTGCAACATGGAAAATGTGTTTCTTTCTAAATGTTTCCTCAATATCTTAAAATGTAACAAAAGTGACATTACATTTATCTCACAATTTATTTGTGTTCAAATTAGTTGTAAATAAGTTTGGAGAAAGGATTAGTGGAAGATTCAGCCTTAAATAGGGTCTTAAAGCAGCAACTTAACTAGCCAAGTAGCCTGGTGTGTGGCTTATGCATTATACGTCACCTATTTTACAGGGCAAATTCTGGAGATTTTTTAATACTCATACTTACCTATAACTTTGGCCTCCCTTATACTAAAAGGAAATTACAGATAGCTGAAAACAAAAAGCCAGCTGCTGCAATACATAATGCGCTATGGCTAGATGCAACCTAGTTTTTAACCTTTATCCGAAACAAACAGCAGGAAAGTGTACACATTGTAACATCACTGTCATGTCCATTGTCATCTGAAAGCCTCTGAATCTTCGTGCTTGGATTCTTTTGAACAGATGAATGAGTGAAAGCTGAATCAATAACCTTAAGAAAATCCAATTATTCCTCCAATTATACACAAACTAATTAAGAACTTCTGATGGTAACTTTTTATTATGTGTGTGTGTGTGTGTGTGTGTGTGTGTGTGTGTGTGTGTTTGTGCAGTGAAGCCGACTTTAAGAGGTCCAGACATGAACGTATGGTAACATGGCCGACCCCCGGCGCTGTAACACTTGTAGAGCAGCACGCTGGCCTGCAGGTCCTATTGTTGTGCTCCCATCAGCCCCAGCAGGGACCAGGCTACGAGGGTTAAAGGTTGATTCGGTCTTTTAAAAAGGGGACCCTGTTTTCCAGATGACTGCCAATGAAATACCCCCCTCCTTCTTATTTCCTCCTGCAGCTGACATAACAAGGCTTTGCTGACCCACATATGGGGGGGGGGGTGGTTACAGTCAGTGTGAAAAGAAATGCATTCATTACAATCCCTTAAAATAGGAAATGGGTTATGAATTCAAAACAACAGAAGAAAACATAACATGACAAAACAATTGCGATGTTTGCATTATTGGGGATTTATAGGCAGAATCAACACTCTGAGACATTTGGTCGATTTTCCTGAAACCCACAAAACAACAAACAAAACAGACACAATTTTTAAAAATATCAAAAATTTGAGTTGTTGTTGTGCATGCAGGTTTTATGATTGGTTTCACTGTCTGTAATGCTTGCAGGGGAGTTAAAGGCAATTAGGAGAAAAGATGAACTGATGATTATGTGCCAGAATCCAGTAACAACAAGAGTCTAAAGCCATGCTAGAAGCTGTACTTAGGCCCAGCAGTGCTGTGAAGTAAATGCTAATGTCAGCATGCATACAATGACAATGCTAACAGGAGTCATCCTAGGCATAGTATCTGGTAGTTGTTGGGTTATTTCCTCAATATAAAAACTAAAATGAAAGTAACAAACCCTGTATTATTATTGGACGCTGTAACCCACACACACATACACACACACACATTCTCCTTCCCTGGCATCCATCCTTATGTTGTTGCCGGAGGAAAAAACTGAGTGGGCTTGAGGAGGGGGAGAGGAAAAGAGAAGAGTTTTATGACAGCATCTATAAAACAGCCCAAAGACATCATCAACCCCCTCCTCCCAATTTTCTCTCCCCCCTCTCTTTCTTTTTCTTTTCTTCATGTAGCCACTGTTTAATCATCTGTCTGCTAACCTGTATCTCCTGTGGAGGTTATGACCATCAGCCAATGGAGACACTGGAATTTGTCCAAAGTAAAGTCTAAAGTAAGCTGGCAAATCAGGAACAAATGTAAATGGAGTTGGATTGTTCATGATCACAGACATCTTGATGTTAGTAACTGAGTGGTTAGTTGACAAGCGAACTTGCTAGTTGCAACAATGCTATGATTGTTGAGTGTTTTTTATTAAAAGGTTGTTATCAGCTTGTTTTGAGCCTTTATTTTTGATACTGTGACAGTCCTCCAGATGTGTTCAATTGTTGGCCATTAGCTGCAAGACATAAAGGTGTATTCAGGATTTTTTTTTTTTTCATGGCACATTTTTATTTTATTATTTATTTTGATAAATAATAATTAACATACATTTATACATGGTATCAATTTCAAGTGCTGCAAGTGCTTTTTATGGAATAAGAGCAAGAAATAAAGGCAAAAACAAAAACTATAAAAGCTAAAATAGAATAAAAACATAAAGAAGACTTGAAGGACAGACTACTTTCACTTAAGAGTAATTTAAAGAATATGAAAATTGCAGTGACGGAAAGATTTCAGAAAATCTTTCTACAATAGAAACTATTTAAAAAAGACAGTAACGTGATAGACAGCATTACTTGCAATAAATGTCCCTGTTTAGGAGACATTTATGAGGATCAACTGGCAGAAATGTAATTAATGTAAGTATGTTTTCATGAATCACCTGAAAAAGAAATTGTGTTTTTGTTACCTTAGAATGAGCCATTCTCTTCTACAGAGTCTATGTTGTAAGCTATGTCGAACTGCCATGTTTCTACGGTAGACCAGAACGGACAAACCAAACACTCGCTCTAGATACTGCTAGTTAGCTATTAGTAGAGCTATATTAGTTGGCCACAGGTTTAAAAATTGACATCATAACTGTGTTTCACAAACCATGATGTAAGAAGTTGAGAAAAATTATTGGTTAAAGTCATGTGTGACGCCCATTTAGCCCAAAAAGTTCCGGTGGTCGTCTGGCTCCACCCACCGAGGTTTAAATAAACCAATGAGTTTGTCTCTGCCTCCCAGACCCATTTGTCTAACCAACACTCTGATCTGCCACATAAAGACCCAGACAGTGAGGACAGTGTTGTGGCCTGTGGAATGGCCTGTTGAATGTGAGAATGTGTAATGAACAAGAGGCATTCATTATAGATCACACACATCATTTATTAATCTGTCTTCTCAGTCAGTCTGTCTGTCTGTAAACACGCCTGTGATCTACAGTGTGTGTGTGTGTGTGTGTGTGTGTGTGTGTGTGTGTGCTATGTGATTCTGTGTGGTTGCTTTATTTTCTTCTGTTCAAGTCTATTAATGTTTTTGTGTTCGCCGCTGAGCAAGTCTGGGTCACCTGTACAGTATGTGTGTGTCAATCTTGTTTAGACTTAAGCATTGAAACTGATAACTTCACCAAATAAAACTAATATATTGACATTTTTATGATCAGATTATTTATTGCCACATTACTGTCAAGGTAATACATGCAGACTTTTGTTGTTGATATTTTCAGTATGACGCAGCAAGTACCTGAACAGCCAGTATCCCAACATAATGGAATCCGGCCTCTAATGCAAACCACTGCCCTTCAAAACACAACTTACTTACCTATAGATAGGTAGGTCTAAAACTTTCTGTGCTCTCAGTTCCTACAGATTTTCTCTCAGTGTGCTCTCACCTTAATGGCCTCTGAAATGCTGATATCAACAAAACGCATTAATGCTCCTGTGAGTGAGACAACATGATGAGTGCCGAGCACAGATGATCTATGGATCAAATCTTAGGGAGTCTCTCTCCAGGACGGCAGGATGGTAATTTGTTGTGTTTTGACATGTCCAGATATCAATACGGTGCATTATGCCAGTGCACTTCATTTCAACCAAACACACCAGGGAATATGAGTGAAAAACAAAATTTGAGCACAGAACAGAGACACACCTAAGAATAAAGATTGTGAACTGAAGATTGTTGCTTAGATTAGTTTTATTTTCTGAGGTTGTGCATATTAATAAAGTGAAGCTAAATATATTTTTCTGCTGCTGAAAGACAAAAATGTGCAGGTAAAAACAACAACAAAATACTGATCAAAATATGAAGCTGAAGAACAAGAAAAGCCTTATTTTGCAGAAAGTGGGAATATTCACAGTATATTTACAGTCTTCATCATGTACCGATGACATTTTCCAGTAAAGGAAGGCGAGTTCCCTCCTCAAGGATTCTTCAACACAGTCATAAAAAATGTTGTGTGGATCGTCCGAAAGCTACAGAGTACTGAACCTGCAGGTCTTCCTTATTTTCATGATGTAATAATAATAATAATAATACATTAAATTATTAGAGGCGCCTCTCTGGGCACTCGAGGACACCGTACAACACAAAAAAAAAAAAAAACAGCAAGAAATAAGAAACAGATAAGAAAAGACAATGTAGATGGTTAAGTGGGGTAGGCAGTTCTGAATAGGTGAGTTTTTAATCTTGATTTGAAGAGTGTGAGAGAGTCCAGGTTCCTCAGGTCCGGTGGGAGTGAGTTCCAGAGTTGGGGGGCAGAGCGACTGAAAGCCCTGCTCCCCCATGGTGACGAGGCGGGCGGGAGGGACAGAGAGGTGGACAGAGGAGGCAGATCTGAGGGAACGGGAAGGGTTGGCGATGTGGAGGAGTTCGGACAGATAAGGAGGGGAAAGGTTGTGGATGGCCTTGAACGTAAACAGGAGGATTTTGAAGTCAATGCGGAGTTTTACCGGGAGCCAGTGGAGTTGCTGTAGAACAGGGGTGATGTGGTGGATGGAGGGGGTTCTGGTGATTATTCGAGCTGCAGAGTTCTGAACCAGTTGAAGTTTATGGAGGTATTTGTGAGGTAGACCGAAGAGAAGGGAGTTGCAGTAGTCGATGCGGGAGGTGACAAGGCTGTGTACAAGGATGGCAGTGGAGTGGGGAGAAAGGGAGGGGCGGAGTCGATTAATATTGCGTAGGTGGAAATATGCAGACCGGGTGATGTTATTGATATGGGATTGGAAAGATAATGTGCTGTCGAGGATGACACCCAGACTCTTAACCTGGGGGGAAGGGGAGACAGAGGAGTGGTCGATGGTGAGTGAAAAACTGTTAGCTTTTGAGAGGGTTGATTTAGTGCCAATAAAAAGAAATTCGGTTTTATCACTGTTGAGTTGTACCTGTGGGACAGAACCATGCAGACAGTCAGACTTCAAATCAGCATTAAATTCCTTTCACATTATTTCATCCAAAATAATGAATTATTTTTTTTTTGGAGTTAGTTCTCCAAAATGACCAATATGAGTGTTTCTGATCTGATAGTGCCTCCTAAATCTGTCACAAATGACTGATTTTATTGACTTTACTGGTCAGATTTTTAAAGATACAGCTGAGATCAGGCTGTTGAGTGGAAGTGGTCACGAACAGAATTAACGACAATATCTGTGATATCAGTACTTTAACAGTACATTATTGTATTTAAACTTTAGACTATTTCAGTTTTTTCCATCGGAAATGAACTTGTTGAACTTGGTAACAGCGCAGGTTATGAAAAAGGATGGTAGTAGCTTAAAACTTAGAGAAGCAGGCAACTAAACGCATTTGTCGACTGGTGAACGGCGGGACTTAATGAGCACAAAGTGCGGATGTTATGTACTTGAGGTCAAGTCAGAGGGCTTTGCAAGCCTCTAAGATGGGATGGTAATTTGCTGTGTTTTGACATGTCAGATATCAATATGGTGCATTATGCTCTTGCACTTAATTTCATCCAGATACACAAGGGAATAAGAGTAGAAAACTGCTTAGAGTGCATGATTGAAAATTGACAGTGACCTAAAGGTCTGTGAAAAGAGTGTAATTCATTTGAATCCTTGTTTTTTGAAATGAAAAAGGTCTGCTTAAGAAAGAAGTTCTCATGGGACCTTTGTATATATTTGCAGGAAAAGGAAGGTCAATTATGGACTTGTAGAAGTATACATAATATAGAGACCCAGGGACATTTTTACATATTACCCCAATCAGAAACCATTACAAACCATTACTATTACAAAATAAGTTCAAGAGATAGTCCTGTTTTTCTTTTTTCTGTATTTGTTTCCTGTATATATGCCAGGAGCTCATTGCAGTGGGTTTTCAGCACTGCACCACCTGGAAGTCACTTAAGATCTTTAATTTAAGGCATACATGTTGCTCTGTCTTCAAAACCATGCCTGGCACAAGTGTGGCATTCATGAGCAGCAGCTGTCAGTGACAACAAAGTTGTATGTCACCACAGAGTAACAGGATAGCATTCAGTACTTTGCATAGCCGATCCTTTGGCCCATGTGCCATATGCTCTCCCACGGCTCCAGGTAAAGCTTAACCAGAAAGGCTGCTGTATGTGGCAGTGGCAGGTTCTTATTTCCAAAGTCACCGTATTTACCCCAGAATGATGTGGTAGAGAGGCAATAAAGGCAGCAGTTAAACTGGAACAACAACTGTTTTGTGTCTTCGAGGCGGTTTCAAATACACAAAATCTGGAGACCATTTGGAATTGTCTGCCCCTACTTTTCTTCTATAAATGAGGAATTACGTTGTTTTCTGCCAAACTTCTGGCGATGCACCTTTAAACAATGCAAAATTTAAAACTAGATAAAAAAATTAAGTGAAATTCTTAAAGTTTACTTTGGAGGTTTGAGGTTTCTGTTGGACTGGGTGAAAGGCTTGAAGGAAGGAAGTAGTGCTTCTTGGAAAGATAGGTGAAATGTCAAGTGTCATTGGTTCAGTTCCTGCTGCAGCAGAAGTTTCATGAGAGACTCACAACACTCGTCAGTAATTAATTCTTATTGATAGATTTTGTAATTCTTTGTAATTCAGTCTCACTAACGTATTGAAAGGTGATAGCCAATCAATTTGTTGAATCATTGGTGGGGCACTAAAACTTGCAGCAGGCAAACCCTAATCTGCAGCAAAACATAAATGTTGACAATCTGAAAGGTTGAAAGACCCAGTTAGTCGCTCATATTTTAAATTTTATTTTATATGCGTGATTCAATTTATCATGATAAATACATGATATGTCTTTATCATGATAAATTGAATATACTACTTTCAAAACAGGTACAGTATGTTCAGTCAGTAACAATTAAATAAAGAAAGTAAAATAAAGATTAGGAAATCTAATTGCCCCATTTGATTAGCCATTTAATTACATAAAAGATAGCAAAAGTCAAGGACTGCAGGAATAACATAAAATAATTTAGTAAAAGCTGTTCGTACAAAGACATTTTAGTCAAATAAAAATGAAGGCAACATGTAACATAATCCTTTACACCCAGGCACTGTGAGGCAGTAAAGCTGTCAAACAAACAATCAATACCTTCCTCTGTTCAATGATGAGCCTTCCATTATCTCCATAACAACGCTCATCACCATAACAACCCATCAGCATCCAAGCTCCTCGTCCGATCAATGTGACCCTTTCCACAGATCTCCTCCTCAATACTGTCATCTATTCAATTAATAATTCAGACATTTGATTGGCAGATGAGGATCAATTAACCAATTAAGGGTCTTGCACAGCTTTTGGGTTTTGTCCTATTTTCTGTCTTTCTCTTTGAAGCCATATAGATGCTGGAGCCAATTTTGATTGACAGGCCACAGTGTAGCCATCACACTTGTGACCTCGGGGCACAAACTGAATGGTCCATCTGATCAAAAGTCCATCTGCCAAACTACCATCTCGTATTCACTGTAATTGTGGATTTGCTCCTGTTGAGTCCACAGGTGACAGAAGTTACATTCGTAAATAAGAACACCGATACCCTTGAGGAGTAAACAACTCTCCTTTTCTTCATTCTCTCGAAGTGCTGAAAAGTTTTAGAAATTGATCGTGTTGCTACAGTCTGCATGCGTCAAGTCTGGTGGTAGAAGTCAACAAATACTTCAAAGTGCAAGTACAAATACCCATATGGAGCAGTCCTCAGGTCCCTCTGCTCAAACTTCTACTTCAGGGTAAAAGTTAATCCATTTAATGAAGAGTTGAAGATCAATGCAAGGTTGACGCAAACTAAAGGATGAACCAGGCTAATTAGCATGAACAGCAATACCCACTTTGGACAAACTTAATGAAACTAAACATAAACTTTACCGAAAGATTATTTACAAGATGTGAGGATCGTGATGGAGTAATGTGGTTATTGTTAACGCCTCAGTAACCCAATTTGGTGTCAAATGCTGAAGGCCAAAAAGAAGCTGTCAAATTTAACACATTCATTTAGAGTGATTGTTAAAAATAACATATTAAAAAACAGGAATTAGTTTAATGATCTGTTATGGCCAAATTTTAGATTAAGTGGTTAAATTCAATGGAAAAAGACAAAAATGGTTGAAGTTTTTGAAAGAAATGTATTTATTTTCTAGCTATTAGCTATTTCTACTCAATGCTTACTTACTGTCATTGCTTGCAATTAAATCAGCATATATTTCTCATGGCAGGATTGATTAACCTGTTTGGTAGGGTTTAGCTGTATTAAATCATCAGAGTGAGAGAGACAGAAAAGTTATTTAGAGAGAAAAAAGTGCAGTGAAAGAGACATAAGGAAAAGTGAGTAAGAGCAAGTGAGTGAGTGAATGAGTAAATAATGAGTAAGCAACCAAATAATTGATTGAGTGAGCCAATAAAAGGAAGTAACTGAGAGAGGGTTCGATTTGAGGATGAGAGAGCAATTAAACAAATTAGGAATGGCTGAGTGCATTCAGTGAGAAAAGGAAAAGGTTGAAGTTTTCTGCATCCTGCACTAGTTAGCAGGACGGGTTGATGTTGGACATCAAAGTCATTCATATGAATGTTCCCAAAAGGACTGGTTTACACCAACATTAAAAATTGGGAAAATGAATGCTACCCATTGGAATCGCAGAGGTGAGTTGATTTATTCATGGGGACAAAGTTAAGTTACCTATGACAGATCCATGCAATAAATGGGATGCAAATTGGACATCCCTCGGGATTACTTCAATATTGGACGATTCTGCACCTCACAGTTGTAGTCGAATGCCAATGTTCAGTGCAGGACATCATGTGCTCTCTACAGAAAGGTGAAGGTGGAGGTTGTGGCATGTTGTGTGCCAGTGTTTAGTTGCCCAACCCAACCATAGTGTATTTGCCATCGTTCCCTACCATACCGAAGTGGCCTTGAGCAGATATTGAGAATCTGAAAACAGTATTGGACTTTAAAGCGTTGTTGTCAAGGGTTAAATCTGAGGCGAAACCAGTGACGATAATAGATAAGGTCAGTGTTGCTGCTTCATCCCGCCTCCTACTGACAGGCATTTGTCTCTTCTTTTTTCCAAGTCTTGAACCTTCACTCCTCCACCCCAGGTTTACCCTTCTCCTTTCTTGTTTCTTCCCCCCCTCTCTCTCTCTCTCTCTCTCTCTCTCTCTCTCTCTCTCTCTCTCTCTCTATCTGTCTGTCTGTACCTTACAGTGGATATGTCATTAAATATTCACAGCTCCATTCTGGGCTAATTGTCCTCAACATGGCAGAGAGCGGAGGAATGAAATTAACCCATTAGCCGGGAACCGCTTTCATCAGAGCAGCAGGCCCAGGAAGTGAGTGTGTGTGTGTGTGTGTGTGTGTGTGTGTGTGAGAGAGAGAGAGAAAGAGAGGCTTTCTGTTCTGACATTCACTCATGCAAGTATATGCAATCATGTGCACACATGTAAAGCATGCTAAACAGATGGATCATCACAGACATCATCATTCAGGGACTTTGAGATATGTCCAAAAGCATATCATATTTTTCATCATCATAAACTGCTCATTTCCAGTCTTCCTTCCCTGTCTCATTCCTTCTCTTTTTAATTATCACTTGGTTATTTTCCTTTTTCCTTTTGTGCATCCTTCTTTCTTCGTCCTTTTTTTCCAGCTTTATTTTTTTTGTCTTTTTGCCCATCTTTACCTCTCTTTCTTGGTGCCCTTCTCATACCACAGGTCAATAGTGTTCTATTGAATGTATTGACAGGGGAAAGTGGTCCCACTTAACGGTGCAGAGCGCCTCGCTCTCATGAAGGTCTCCAGAGGCAGAGAACGGGTGAGGACGAGGAGGAAGGGAGGGCAAGAGAGCGAGCGAGAAGGAAGGATAAATCAAAGACGACTGAGCATATTTTAAAGGGTTGATAATGATCTTAAGTTCCTACGAACGCAATTAAAGAAATTATCTTTAGAATTGAATTTAGAATTAGAAAATGAACAATCCTTTGTTCCTTTGTAATTTGAGCATCAAAAACACATATGAATCAATTAAAAGTGTGATAAATGTATAAACACATCTTATAGAATCAGTTTAGGATGAGGTGGCCAGGTAAGTCAAAGTATTTTTATTACAAATTTAAAAGAAAAAACTACCCATTACTTGGAAAAGATCGTGCGTTAACTTCATCTGCCTCTGGGACTAAGCTGCAACCTGTCTGCTAATTAAGACGCTGCCTCATTTCTGCCTCATTAGTGGTAATTTCACTTCCCCTCCCTCCTCTGTTTATTTTCCATTCTCTTCTATTTTTCCATCTCAGCCTCCCAAAAAACCAAAAAAACACCTCCTCCATTTGTTTGTTTTCCTCGTAACACTGCATCTGTCGCGGTGGAGAAATTAAATTTGATAAACGAGTCGATCTTTAAATATTAATTATGTATTAATTACATTCGCAAGGAAAAACAAACCTTGCTTAATGATTTATGAGGATCAGTCCCACTTTACTCCCGATTTCATTGTCCAATGAGAATCAGGAGAGAAGAGGGAAATGGAAGGGCTGGTAAATTGAAACAATGAAACAAAATGTGATTAGAGAGAGCAGCGAGAGCTTGTGACTGTGTGTGTGTGTGTGTTTGTGTGCGCGTGTGTATGTGTGTTTTCATGCTTAAAAGTGTGAGATAATTACATTCAGACTGTGGACAAGCCTTTTAGAAATCAGGATAGACATTTAAAAACAAACAATCTTCAGTGCAGGAGATGAACGAAGGAAGAAAGCAGGCAAAACAGAAAAGATGATATGGTTCAATTTGTCACCACTTTCTGGTCATGTTTGACCTTTGACCTCCCCCTTATCCCGTCTTTAGTTACCTCCCATGTGGAGTTCTATGACATGTGACCTCAAAGTAACCTTGGGCTCTCCAGAATCTGAACAAATTCTTTATTTACTGTTTCCTCTTCATTTACACTACAGTCAGTTATGGAAGTTATAAATATTCAGATCCTTTACCTCAGAAAAAAATAACAATTCCACAGTGTAAAAATACTTGAGTACAATTTTAAATGCAAGACTTAATTGTAATTAAGTAAAAGTACAAAAGTATTATTCAGCACAATTTACTTTGGGTAAATTGAATTTACTTTGGGTAAATTGAATTTACTTTGGGTAAATTGAATTTACTTTGGGTAAATTGAGGGCCCAGTCAGTGTGTTATATTATTGCATTATTACAGATGCATTAAAGGTCCAATGTGTAACATTTAGGAGAATCTATTGGCAGAAATAGAATGTAATATTAATAGGTATGTTTTCATTAGTGTGTAATCATCTAAAAAATAAGACTCACTGCTTTTGTTTCCTTTGAATAAGCCATTTTTATCTACATACTTGCCTGAATGTTGTTCAGAGACAATAATGCTTGTTTGTGAAAGAAACAATACATTTCTGTAACAGAGTGGAAGAGGGGGATGTCAGTCCAGGGTTTGTGTGCTGACTCCTGGCAACAAGTGCTTTGGTTAAGGTAAAGGATAGATAGATATCGGTTAAATGTTAATAATACATCTCTCAAGTCACTGCTGACTTTTGAATAATGCTGTATTCGCTACGAGTGTTTATGTGTGTGACTGCAATTTTGGAAAACAAATGAAATATGTTGTCTGTGAACATTTTACTGATACGTCTGGTATATATATATATATATATATATATATATATATATATATATATATATAGATCATTTCTAGGAGGCAGGGCTGTTATAAACACACCTACTTGGGAACTAAACTGATGTTCATTTACACACTTTTCTTATGACACAAGTCTCTCTCTCTCTCTCTCTCTCTCTCTCTCTCTCTCTCTCTCTCTCTCTCTCTTTTACACACACTTATCACCTGTTCCCTTGATAGCTGGTGTCTTGGGTAATCTCCCACCTCTTTACACACACACACACACACACACACACTGAGCCTCCCAACCCTAATAAATATTTCAAAGGCTGACTGTTTAGTAAACAAAGGTGTGTGTGTGTGTGTTTAGGTGTGTGTGTGTGTGTGTTTAGGTGTGTGTGTGTGTGTGTGTGTGTGTGTGTGTGTGTGTGTGTGTGTGTGTGTGTGTGTGTGTTGTATTAGAGTTTCTGATGGATGCTGAGAAGAGGTGTCATATTTGCCTTCCATCCTTCTCTCCTCTCCTCCTCTCCTCCTCTCCTCTCTGAAATACGACCTTGTTGTCGTGCTGTTTCAACCAAACAAACACCGACCACTGCTGCGTTCTGTGTGGAGCGAGGAGGAGGAGGAGGAAGAGGAGGAGGGCGGTCTGACCCACAAACCACAGCCTGCAGCATCAGGTACACACGAATACGTTGTAAGTGTGTCTTTGCCTGTGAATGTATTAAAGTGTGTGTGTGTGGTAGAAGGTCAATGTGATCTAAATGAGACACTTGGGTTGAATGCAGTTCTGATTTGAGTTTAGGTGGTTGAATTTTGCTTGGTACTATAAACACAACTTGGGTTGCCCTTTCTAATAAGGCACCCTTTATAAGAGGTTGTAATTGTGGCTTTATCAGTGGTTGGTGGTGTAGGATTTCACAGCATCTAGCAGTGTAGCTGGAGATTGCAACTTTCTTGCTTCACCCTCCCCTTCCAAGCGCAAAGCTGAAACTACAGTGGCTGCAAAACGCCCCTATCTAGAGCCAGTGTTTGGTTTGTCCCTTCTGGGCTACTGTAGAGACATGGTGGTACAACAGTGACTCCATGGAAGGCAACCCATGGCATCTGAAAATATCTATTAATCTAAGGTAACAAAAACAGACAAATTCCTATATTCAGGTGGTTATACACTATTGAAAACACACAAACTTTATAGTCCATTCCTGCTTATAGATCCTCCTAAATGTTACACACTGGATTTTTAATAAATAATCAATGAATCCTGTATAGATCAGTTATAAGCCATTAATAACAACAACTCGTCAAAAAGAAGTACCACAACTTTCAGATCCATGCCCACAGACAAGTATTTGAGGGTATCCTGAAAAAGAATAATTACTGCACCATCATAAGTCAGTTAACGAGGTCAAGAACCTGTGATGCTGCTTAGCCAAAACACAGAACTGGAGTTCCCCCCGACCTCCAATGAGATTCCTTCTGTATCCAGAACAGCTCCGCCTCTGAGAACTAAAACTCACAAGCAACAACATTATATATGCATATTGATTTTATATGTGTTTAAATGCATGTTTATGTATTTCCTCCTTTCATTGTGGATACCAAAACATATGTGTTCCTCTATGCGTGTGTGCGTGTGTGCAGCAAACACACCACACTGCCACCCAGAAGTGTGTGACACGAGAAACCCCAACTCCCCACGGCAGAGGCAGAAATTATCATACCGCAGCTCACCAGCTCCGAGTAAATAAAACATTAAAAGTCTCACAAATTTGGCTCACAAATTTGGAGTGTGGGGAAAAATTTAAAGTGCTTAATACTTAATACACACTTTACAGTATGTTCTGCTGTATCAATATGTAATGAGGACTAACTGCCAAGTCCGTTAATCCAGTTTTCGCTCCTGTATAGTGAAGATATGAAGCGTGACAACTTATTGTCCTGACAGTTGTTTTTTTCCACACAACATTCAAATCTAAAGACATTTTAATTGAATTATGACTTATATGCCTCATCTTAGCAGTAGTTGAGAAATTAATTAATTTACTTTTAATATATACAACTTTAAAGTGTTCTGATTCAAACCCTTTGTGAAGTCAAAAAACAGTTATTAAACAAACATATTTGCTTATATTCACTTATGAGAAGTTCACCTCTGACCTCTGAACCCATCTGAGTTGTCCTGCTAATCAAATGTTTTGTTTGAAACATTCATCATCATCTCCATTATCACATAATTTCCCAAAGAAGACTTCCACTCTATGTGTCAAATATGTGGTATTTTCTAAAGATTTATTCCACTTTTACAACAGTTATAAAAAAATTTCTTGGATGCGGATTAAATTTTAGCTACAGAGACAAAAAAAAAAAATGCACAAAGAAACAAAGACTAATTATGAAGGCAGAGAGAGGAGAAGATGAAAAGGCAGCATCGGCGGTATGGTTATGTGGCTTGGTGTGTGTATGTGTT
This sequence comes from Dicentrarchus labrax, assembly GCF_905237075.1. Lineage (NCBI taxonomy): Eukaryota > Metazoa > Chordata > Actinopteri > Moronidae > Dicentrarchus > Dicentrarchus labrax. The sequence continues at coordinate 26,886,486 of NW_026136705.1, read as the reverse complement.
TGTGTGGGCAGGGGGGTTACAGCTAAGTAGATAGGTGACAGCAGTGAGAGCAGGAATTGTGAAACTGTAGCTGACCCCGAGCTGCTGACAGGGGCCCACACAGGACGAGAGAGACAGAGAGAAGGAGAGAGAGGGAGGGTGAGGATGAGGGAAGAGACTTTGGGGGCGGTGGGGTTGTAAAGTAGCAGGGGGAGGGCTGGTAGAAAGGGTAAGGCTTGAGGGCTATGAGACTTGAGAAAAGCCTGGGGATAAACGCTGAGGGGGAGGGCGAAGGGACACTGTAGGGTGGCTGAAAATGGCTCGAGGTGAAAAGGGAAAAATATTGAAACAATGTCTGTCCTGACAGGATATACTCCCAGTTGTTCTTTTTTCTGAACATGATTAACATTACATTTACAGAAATATCTACACCCAAAGTCTTCCCCTAAAATATTATAGGGTGTAAATACATACTTCTGTTATATTATAGGTTGTTTTAAGCTGTTTGAACAAACAATCCCATTTTTCCCAACAGTCTCCAACTAATTGTATACTCAGATGTCAATGACACACCAGGGACACACTGTAAGAATGATGGATTATGATGTTCTTTCAGTTTTCATTTGATTAGTTCAGACAGAGATGTAGTTGTACAGCAGAGACCTTGCAAAAACACTGTTAAAGGGCAGCAGATACATGCAAGACTAGAAGGGAAAGAGAAGGTATGAATATAAGAACACTGATTATCCATAAAATGAATAAATGCCATGATCTTAGTAAAAAGAGAATCAAATATTTAAGTGGATTAAACATCTTAAATTGGCATGTAAAAATGGCATGTGAGGACATGCTAGTTAAAAAACTAGCTTGCCTTTATGAATTTAATTTAATTTTAATAAATCGCATGATATTCCATCCCTGAATTGCAAATGAATAATTGATAAACATATTAATATGTCTGTTGATATAAATAATAAGTTTCATACATGCATGAGCACTGTGCAGGAATCCCCTCACCTTCAACAACATGAAGCCTTAAGAATAACTAAGACAGTGACATTGAGTGCAGTTCAGAGCTGTGCTGCAGAGAGCAAACTAACAACTCCTTCAACCTAAAAAATTACATATGTTGTTTGTAACTGCTTCCCAAAATGAAGAATATGATCGTTTTCTGATCTGATGCCCATAACAGGATGCCATCTTTCATCAGTGTCAGTGTGCCATTTTTCTAGTGAAGACTTCCAGTGTCCAAAGTCTAATTTTAAAAAATAACCAATAAAGGCAGTCTGCTTCAGTACAATCCTGAAAAAGACTCTATTGAACTACATACAGTATGTACACTTTGGACCATACACATATTTTGCACCACAATAGTTGCTGTGAGGGCAGAAAGTGGTGGTGGTGGTGGTGGTGGAGGGGCGTATGAGAGCATAGTAGCAGTGGTGGTTTGGGGTGGGGGTTGCGGGGCTGCTCCACCGAGGATAATGGGAGCAATGGGAGCAGCCCAGGCAGCATATGGCCAGGCTGGGCTGCCTGCTGGTGCACCAGCTGTGGAACTGGTGGCTGAGATCACACAACCACTAAAGAACCCATCATCCCTCCCTCCCTCCTTCCCTCCCACCTCCCTCTCTCTATGACTCCCTTATTCTCTCATGTGAGTTCACTTCATTGTACTTTATTCAATAAACTGAACTCAAGTAATAATTAATATAAGTGTTTTAGATTCACATTTCTAGAATTCCCACTTAATACATTGCTCACATGCTCATTTGTACAATACTCAATTATTGGTCCCTGCAGTCATTCCTCCTCTTCGTCATATTCAATGTGAAGGTCATATTTCTGTAACACTAGATGTAGTTTTGACACTATTTTCAAATGTAATTTTTCCTGAGATTACCTTACCTTCTGATGTGCATTACTTACAGTATGATTGGCCTTTTATTTAAGCCACAGTTGTAATCACTGCATATTGTTTCATTTGTTAAGTTAGTGGCCCGGCAGGTTCCTGAGCTACACTAATGTCCTCATGGGATTCGTGTCAGTTTGTGTGTTAGTGTCAATGTTGTAGTTGCAATATTTGTCTTTCATATCACCTGTTGTGATCAGTCTGACTTGTTTCTCTTCTGTTTTTTATCACTGTATATGGGCAACCAAACCAGTTCCCTCTTTGGAGATGAATAAAGTTATCTACCTATCAGTTAAACTGGCCATGAAGCCATGTCTTTGTAGGACGACTGCTGGAACAGATGCGGTGCAAAAACCAGTCATCGTTCCTTGCCAAACTTCAGAGCAAAGCTAATATGAGGCTTTAGCAGTCTGAGTCACAAATCTATCTTCAAAAGTTTCATTGTTTTTAGTGTAAAATTCCCCTGTTGTGTTTTCAAAGGCATATTTGCATCTGCATTCATTTTGCACATAAAAAAACCTGAGTGGAAATGCAGAACAGAAAGAATTCAAAACATCAGAAAAAAGTTTCTATGCTTGGTTGTGGTGGAAAAGTTGGTGTAACCATAAAATCAAAGTGCTATGAAACCGGGCAAAGAGCGGTGGACGAAAACATCATATATGTGTGGGGCGATGAGGAGAACGGTCCTCAAATGAATACATGAAACAGACATAAACTTCATATTTAAATCATGTTTTCTACATTGTGTTTCACCTTTTGAGGTTTGACTGATGCATCTAATCTTCTTCTGCAATAATTTAAAGGCATCTGTCTCCACTATCTCAACAAACAAATTCTAAATAATGATATAATGGTATTGTATGGAAATGCGCATTCATTTTTTGTTTTCTTTTGCAGATTTTTTCTCCAAATTCGGTTAAAATATGAACAACATTTGGATGGAAACCTAGCTAGCATTTGCTTGCTGATGTCCGTTGTATTGTTTCTGGGAATGCTGGGCGTTTAATGTCCTTAGGAAGAGTTGGCTTAAAAACATTAATTCAATAAATGAAAACTAAATTGATTTATTGTTTTTCCATCAGATTCATTGCGGTGAAGGCTTTGAAACAGCCTACATTACATCCTAGATTAGATTCAACTTTATTGTTGTTATGGAAGATAAGGCTTACAGAAAACATAACTGACTGCCTCGTCAAAAATGTTAGATGTTGTACTACTGTTTTAAGGACGCAGGACCTCAGTATTACTGCTTTGTAGTCGCATGTCGATTTGTAGCCAAACCACAACACCAAACCGAGCTGGAGCCTCATGTCTTCACCTGAATGCTGTAAGCGATGGTGGTCAAGTCACAGTCCTTGTTCTGTGAAAACAATAGTAGCATTAGAGGGGGATCACTTTGTGGCCAGTATGAATGGGGGGGGGGTGATTACAGTAACAAAGGACTCTTTCAATATACGTGAATATGCTATGTCATGCGACTGACACACACACACACACACACACACACACACACACACACACATGCTCTACTCAGGCTGCTCCCATTCGCTCCCTCTGCTAACCTTTATTTAAATGACAGCTCTTAACAGGCCGATCCCCTCCAACCACCACTCTACTCTCTCTCTCTCTCTCTCTCTCGCTCTCTCAGTATCTCTCTGCCTCGCATGCCCCCAGGCAGCTCCTAATGCAGAGGGACAGGAGGTTGATGGGAGTATGTCTGTCTGTGTGTGTCTGTGTGTGTGTGTGTGAGGCGGGTTAGAGAAAGATGACTCGGGTGTGCCATTTAGCATAAAAGCATCTTCCTTTCTTTTTCTTTTCCTTTTCCAGTGTTATATTCCTTCCTCCTTCCTTTTTTTATCACTCCTCCTTCTTCTCTTTTCTCCCAACTCCATTTATCCTCCGTGCTTTTTCCTTTAACATCTTTTGAATTCTCTTATTCCTTTATTATTATCTCCTCTCCATTCTCCTCTTTTTTTCTATTTTTTCCCAGTCTGTCTTTCTGTTGTTTCATCTCTCCTCTGTATTTTTTTCCTTCACTTCCCCTTTTTCTGTCTTCCTTCGTCTCCCTCCTGTTATCAACCCTGCTGACACCCCCACTCCCATCACCTCCTCTCTCTGTGCTCCTTTATGTCTCTATGAGGAGCTATCAGAGCTCATGGTAAAGACGATGTAATATGGATGAGGCCGTCTGAGAGGCATCAAACAGGCAGCAGAGCATCCCAGAAGGCCGAGGGACCGACTTCACATGCAGAAAAACGCTTAGAGACGATTTTTAGCGGTCGCTTTTATCCCTTGTTCGCTTTCCCCCCGTCGACCCATCTCTTTCTTTATGTCTGGTCCTCTGTGTGCGGTTAGTATGTGTTTGTTTCTGTTTGAACATGTGTGTGTGTGTGTTTGGCTTTTTGTTAGAGAAGGCTTTAAATGACGTGATGCCGCCATATTGGAAGTCCAGTGCTCTTTGAGAAAAGCTTTCTCCTCTCACGTTTTGGTCTGATTAAGAGAAATTATCATCATGAACACAAAATAGTGTAGTGATGTATTTTATGAATAAACAGAGCTGCAGATGAGTTGATTTGAATAACCTGATGCTGAAAATTTAACATATATAACATAACAGCTACAGTACAAGTACAAAAATCAAAGGCGACTTTGGATAGAATATTGGATAAAACGTGTACTTTAAATAAGAAACAAATACTAAAAGAGCTGATTTACATGAATAAGCAATTAACAACAAGAAAATTAGCTAAGAAGTGAAATAAGTAATATTTCATCGTGCAGATCTAAAAAAGTTGTGATGTGTAAAAATTTAAGAATGATAGTGTAAACTCTTTGTCACTGAGCTTCAAATGTTAGTTGAATTAACCAATAAACCCTTCAACTTCAAAACTATATTACAGCAGTTAAATATTGCCATCAGCTCTGGAAAAATATAAATAACTGTAAATGGAAGCCTTTAGTAATTGATTTATTCATGTGTTACACTTCTTCTTTCCTAAATCACAGACACATCTGTCCATCCATCCACAGTGATAAACCCAATTCAGATGTCATTTATACATATTTTCTTAGATTTAGTGTACACTTTATTAAATGCTATAAATAAATCTTTGGGACCACTGACAGTACTTCTTTCACTTGCTAAATTTTGAAAAATCCTGTTAAACAAATTCTTTATCTAAAATTCCCATCATTCCATTCCTAAACATCTGACTTCACAGATGGTAAAACATGAATGCAAACAACATTAACTTGAAATATTTATACCCTCTCATGGGAAGTCATTGTCTTGTGGCTGCTGCATTGGGGAATCATGGCTTAATAAAGACACATCTATCATGCAAAAAACAGTCGTCATACTGTTGTTATCAGTATAGGTGTACAGGATAGACTTTATAGGTGTTTTTGATGATTGATATCAAAGAGCAATAGCTAGCACTGCTAAAAAAAACAGCTATTTTGAGCTGAGGGCTTTTTACTCTGCAATGTGATCAGTGCATGTTGAGAAATAAAACTTTAGGTTTTCCAGTGAAATGCCATAATATCACTGGGGTTTTGAAGAAGCTGCAGGGGATCCATATTGGTATGTTCAGTCTGCTAAAATCACACAAACAGATTATACATGAGGTATTTCCTGGCAAATTCATATATATATATATATATATAGATGCCTTAAATGGTTTGAACATTTGTTGATTTCCGCCAGAGCTCGTAAATAAGAAATCGCTCATGTACAACTTAAATTAAGGTCAAGTAAAACATAAAAAATGCATTCCCTCTTCAATGGAAGACTGTCAGTGCGGCTAACAAAGGTGATAGTTTATTCTGGAAGGCAGAGGAATTATTTATGATGATGTTGCACTTCAAGGGGTCTGCCAATCAATAACTGGCCTTAATCACCCTGACAAAGTTGTATAAAAACCCCTACACACACACACACACACACACACAAAGACACACAAAGAGTGACATCTCCCTGTAGTCTCAAGCATGCACCAAATGCTACCCGTACAAGGGCTAGCTATCATCGGAGCATCAAGTATTAATCATGTTTTAGAGAGGGAGAGAGGGGAGGAAGGAAACCCTGTCCAAGTGCGCCGTCCCACCAGAGAGAGAGAAAGAGAGAGAGAGACAGAGGAGTCCCAATCCACGATCCAACAGAGACAGAGGGAGGTTTTGTCGGGGGCGTTAGGAGGATCCAGTCTCCTGTCACAACACAAAACAGTCCATTGACACACACACAGTAATAATTCAGTTAAAGCTAGAGTAGTAGTCTGATTATTGCAGCTGTTTTAAACTCAGTTAAATAAAAATGGTGATCAAGAACTTAATCGACAGGCTTACTCATCAGGCCATTTTTGTCTTACGCCTCAAGCATACCTGAATGTGAAGATTTGAATGAATTAAGCAGAAGTGAAGGAAGATTTAAGTTGATGAAAAGGAATCAGGATCTACCTGTAAACCCCAGATTAACAAAAAAATAAATAAATAAATAAAAAAAGAGGCAGAAATCTAGCACTTGAATAATTGAAAAATAGGTGAGCGTTAAATAATTCACTGGTACAAATGAGGGGAGGGGAGTGATGAATGTTTTAAACACAGAGAGAGAATCTCTAACTGACCGCTGGCCCGCTGTATGGACACACACACACACACACACACACACACACACACACACACACACACACAGATTTATCTTTAGAGTCTCTACTGGTTGCCTGTTTGCTGAGAAATATTTACAACACAAACTCCCTGTGAAAGCATTACAGTTATGTTTGTGTATGGATTGAACAAACTAGATAAAATGTGTAAACTACTAAGCTTGAGAGGTGTTGGTAGGTGTATTTTTGAACTTTAGACAGAGCTAAGCTAACTGTTTCCAGACTATATGCTAAGCTAAGATAGATACAGCCCGCATCCAGATCTGTAATTGACACACACATACACAAGAGAGTGGTATCAATCTCCTCCATCTAACACATTTTAGTTAAAACACCTACAAAAGTGGTAGTGTTTCTACCGCCTTGTTTCAGTAAATCCGACCCAGTGGCAGGCTTTATCTTTTTGACTGATGGTCTTGTGTTCATGTAGGTCCTATGTTATACACCAGTATTACATTTTAACTGTTTCAGAACCAGTTAAACACTCATTGTACTGAGTTAAATGAATTCTTTAAAGAGTCATTGCAGTTGTTTGACGTGTTTTAGCCCAGCCAGCTCATGTAGAAAAGATTATGTGTATCCAGATTATGTGAGTTCATATTTGCTGTCAGACTCAAGCAACCATTGAGGTCAGGCTTATGAAATGCAGAGCACTGACAGCACCAACCTATTACCTGTTGAAAACATGAATAAATTACAGTAGTAGGGAATGATGAGCAAATGCAGATGCTTCATACAGAGCACCAGGGCTGGTTTAATGATTGTGAAAATGATAACTTTGTGCATGCTATGGCCTATCTTGACCCAACTGAACACCTATGGGAGGTTTTAGAAGCGTTTTTCTCTTCATCATCAAAACACAGAGTAATATCTTTTGGAAGATTTCAGTCAATTTGCAAACAGTAATCAATCACACTGAATAATTTGTCACTTTTGTCGCTGCATATCTGCAGTTCCAAGCTTTTTCTATTATTGCTACATGTGACTTCAAAGCAAATTCTTATCAACTATGCAAAGTATTGTATCTTACATCCTGTTTGATACAAAAATGTACACAATAACACACAAACACATGGGATAAACATACACACATGGTCCACTATCTCTGCAGGTACACAATGCTGCTGTTATGGTGACGTGAAGTTCAGAATACTGTGGAAAACAGGTGGGTACCCAAACACGCTATCAGCCTATCAGGCTCATTTGCTGCTGCTGATCTCCGTGTGTATTTATGTTGAACATACAACAGATAAGGAGGAGTTGCAGTTTGATATACAGGTGGGCGCGCATAGGACATACGCACACACATACGCACACACACGCACACACACACGTCAGAAAGAAGTGCCCATGGGAGTCCACCCCTCCCATCTCTCAGTCTTTCTTCTCTCATCTTTTTTTACTTCCTCCACTCCCTCTTTCTTTCATTGCCTCCCTCCTGTCTCGATTTTTTCATCTTTTCCTCCCCCTCCTCACGCACTCTTCACCCCTCAATCTGTTTCTTTTTAATCCTAAACCTCTTTCTCTCACCCATTTGTCTCTTCCTCTTCTCATCTTTCTCACCTTACTCATTCTTCTCTCTCATTCATTCCCTCTCTTTCTCCCATACAGGATGCAAGCGCTGCGCCCCACGGTTGCCAAGCAGTTACCACGGAAACATTCTGCATTATTGATGGAGCGCGCTCATTGCGTCCCAAGCAGCAACCAAACTGTCCCAGCAGAGCACAGCGAGCAGCGCTGCTTTCTAACCGGCACAGAAAGCATCAGCCAGAAAGAGTGAAATAAATAAGACAAATATAGGCTAACTGAGATTTCTACAGAGCTCCAAGAATCAACTGGCCAAGATGACAACTGATTATGTCTTAAGGAGTTTCTGATGGGATAGGTTTTTTAATATAATTGAAGTTTTAACTTTTACTATTTCTTCAGTGGTAAGAACTGAATTAATGCCTGAATTACTGATTAATCAGCACAGAGAGAGTTTGCTGTAAAATAAGTACGGTGAGAACATGTTAATGTTATGTTGGTTTGGATTTGTGTCACATAATACCCCCCAAAAACACTGTCCAAACTTGTCAATGGCAAAATTATTATTATTTATAAAGAACTTATTAAAACTGGCAATTACACAAAAAAACAACAACAGCAGAAGCTCTGCTGCCTTTAGGCAAGCCTAGCTATTGCTATAACAGCCAGCAGGTTGATAAGGGGAGGTGCAGAATATAGATATAATCTGGGACCAGGCCATGAAGTGCTTTAACAGTAATGAGTAAGATTCTAAAATCAATTCTAAAACAAACTGGCAGCCAGAGTAAAGACATTAAAACTAAAGCATTGTGGTCTCTTTCCCTATTGTCAGACGAGTCTAGCTATTGCATACTGCTCAGTTTGGAGTCTGACTTGTTTTTCATTATAGATTATTGATTATAATGATGTTTGCAGATTCTGCTTTTGCTACGGTATCTATAGTTTTATTCAGCTTCTATTTGATGACAATCTTGTCGTGTCCATGAAGACCCCCCCAAAAAAATCAGCCAATGTCACACAATTAAATGTCAAACATGTATCAAAATATGTGTGTATGCATGTGAATATATGCCTTCAATAGTGCTGCTTTTTGGAAAGATAAAACACCCATAATTTGTACTTCACCAAACTCAGAAGTTACATTTGATGCTGTGTTAATGCAAAGTTGTAGTTTAATTTTTGAGGTTCTCGGATCTGGAAAGTTTAAACTCATAAATAAATAAATACATAAACACAATACTGGTTTAATCAATGCTACAAAAACCAGTCAGACTTCCAGCACTTGTGTTTCTGAGAAGGTGAAACGAGATCTGTTTGAACATAACACTCGGAGGCCATGCAGCGGCAGGAGTCTTCCAGCCAATCAGCCAACAGGTCAGCGACTGACGGTCAACCAGTTATTCAAACAGACAATGAAGGTATACCTCAGACTTGAGAGAAATTGCTCTTTTAGTTGATTTACCTATTCATTATTGATTTACCTAACACAGATGCCAATGTCAGTCTTTTGGGCCATGTTAACACTTTCACTGTCATCTTGCTGTTGGTGAACATTCCCCCAAAAGTTAAAAAATAATTGACACTAAATGTCCAGTATTTAGCTTCACATTATTTTACTGCACTTTCATAGTTTAATTTCATTTGTGTTTTGTAATGTTTAATGTGAGCTGGGCAAGACACACACCCATCTTACCTGCTTTTACTTTTCAAAACACTATCACTGGTTTGAAGTATTCATTTGTAAGACTAGGCTCAAACAGCATGTCAGCCCAGCCAGCCAATCAGTAATAATTAGCTATCGCTCAGTGCTTCCAGTCAACCAGCCGGACAGTCAGCCGGGCAGCAGCATTACTCACCTGTTGTGCCCCAGGCGACGCCCGCCCTCCGCATCCCCATGATGCAGCTGTCATCCCAGCCACTCCATTTTTCTCCCTCTCTCTTTATCCTTCTTTGTTGTCCATCATCTCTTGCACCACCTACACATCCAGCGCTGCCTCTGAATGAGGCCTATTGTGCAGCATGCATGAGGTTGCTGCAGCATCGTCCTCCGTGACCCTCTGTGCTCTGCATAACAAAGTTTCTCTTCACAAGTCTGTATGGCCATCATGCAACGTTATCCTGCTTCCTTTCATCAGAGAAGTAGTTATCTTTCTTCAATATAAGACTTGACACATATGTCCATGTGCTATATATATATATATAGTCCAAAGTATGTTAATAAAAACTGAGAATGCATCCCACAAATCCCAGTTAGTTCTTGTTTGTAGTCCTTTGGTAAAATTGAGTTGCTCCTGTATGAAAAGAAACAACAACAACAACAAAAAAAAAAGGGAAAAACAAGAGAGCAAATAAAAAATAAAGAAGAGGGCAAGTGTAGAGCGTCCACAGCTGGCAGGCCAGACTGCGTTAGGGCCTCAGGGCCCCAATGGATGCTCCCTGTGCCGCGGAAGAAAAAACAATAAAGAAAGAGAACTAAATAAAGAAAGAATGAAAGGAAGAGTGCGAGTGAGCGGGCACCTCTGCTTTGAGCAGCAAAGAGGAGCTTGAGTGAGGAGGAGAGGAGCGAGGCTGGAAGTTTATATGTGTTCTCTCCCCCTGAACCAGGGGACTGGCTGAATAAATAATACAATAGATATTCCTGTGATGAGGTCTCGGCGCACCATTCATAATTATTTCATTGTAGCTGTAATGAGAGCGCCGGCCCTGCTGATGCACCCTGCCCTGGCAGGTAGGCCTCTCCTGAAACCAGGGCCCAGAGGCAAGAGGACCCCTGCTGCAGCTACACATGGTTCAGGTCAGAGATTATTACACTGTTTCTCTAGAAACATCTGTTGCATGATGATGCAGTGGCAGAGTATAGCAGATGATATGATAATCAACTGATTTGCAGCAAATCATCCTCACCCCTGTTGGGGGAAGTTACTAAAAATCCTAACATAACATTGAAATTGGATGATTTTGCAAATAATCCTGATGTGGAGATGTGCATCAGCTGTGATAACATATGTCACAACATATGCCTGCTGATATATGTTGGCCTTAACAGTACTCTACCTAAAACAGAGACTACTTACACAAACCACAAACCATGAAGGAGTAGAGTTTTATCTTATTCACAACAACAACAAACACAGAAAAAGAGACTGGCCGAATTCTTCTACACACTGCAGAGACTACAGTCAACTGCCAGCAACCAACTATATTATGCCACTGTATGTGACTATTTAAATGGCCTTGTCATCTGCTTCAAATAAGAATTGAAAATATATGTCTGATAAAGTAAAGTAAGTAGACAAAGTTTCAACTGGTGCTGTTAATTTTGCTTTGCTTTAGTTTTGTCAGTCCCTATTTGGAAAAGGTGGAGGCAAAAAATAACAAAAAACTGCACTAAACGGATGAAATCACTAATTCACCAGGCTAGACAGCCAGTGAGAGAGCTCACTCCTACCAACTGCCTTGCAAATGCCAAGCGTGCAACAAAAAAACCCAGTTTTTTTGTTTTGTTTCTTATTTCAACAGTATCTGACAGCTGACTGTTTGCTCAGTGTGTGTTCATGGCCCTTAAATAATCCATTACCTGTCACTATCTAACCCTTGGTTGCAGACACAAGGGTGTAACAGGTGACCTGATACAAACAGTGTGTTGATACTGAGACAAGGTCTACAATGCACTTTTTTTGTCACACGCTCCATGCAACACATTTCCATACAAAGAAATACTTCTATGGCCACTATTTATCCGACCCCCATGTCCTCATCCCATCTTGATCCAAGTTTTGAAGCACGCTGCCTTTGACAATACGCCACTCATTAAAAGTTCAGTCTCATACAAATACGACTCATATACCCATGAAAACCAGGGGGAGTTACATGTTAAGCACTTGCACTCAACCACACCTTTTTGTCTCTGATGGCATAACAAGCATGAAGAGAACTCTTCAGATGCAACGACCGGAACAGCTGCTCCGGCTGAGGGGACAAAGGGAAGGGGATGTTGAATTTTCCTCAAGTTTGAAATGCATTTTCCCAGAAGAGGTTGACGGAGAATGTGAACCTGGAGGTTATGAAATGCACCTTGTTTAAAAGGCCCCTCGACAGAGTCAGCTGACAGGAGCGAGGATGTATAGAAGTCTGATTTTGAGCTGCCACATCAGTTATGGTATCAAGACTGGAAATGACACATACATAAAGAAATATCCATATAAAGGAGTACATATATCTCTGTATGTTGACTTGTGTACAACAACATCATAGGCCAAACTTTTATGACAGAATAATGGATAGAGTTGTGATAGATCCTTCATCTTTGATTACATCTAAGTTTAATTTAATTTGTTAAAAGCTGATTTGTGAATGTCATCAAGTCATTGTCTCCAATTCAATATTTAAACTATTTATTTTTATGTGACAAGTGATAAGATGTTCCTTTATTGATGTCCCATTGGAGAAATTCAACTTTGATAGAGCAGCACAGGGGAAATGTATTGCAAAAAGTACAGAAGTGTAAAAAATACAATAAAAAATAATAAAATAAAAATATTATAAAGATATAATGGAAAATATAAAGAGTATAATGAGAAATATATACACTTTATGCAGTATGCAGTAAGAAATATATGGTGTCCAAAAATATTTTAAACAGTGTATTGTTTTCACTATTACAAGAGATCTGTAGTATTTCAGTTATAGCTTTAATCCAATTACTAAATAAATATTACAGTATATTCTTTTATTTTTGCATTTGATTGTGTTTATTTTGGTAGGATTGGACATATTGGACACATATATAGTTTCAAGACATGTATGTCAAATAATCAAGTGCACATGCTGAAATCAATCCATTATCTTTAATATACTGTTTATTAAGCACACACAGCATGCTTAGACACATGGTCACATAGACAGACTCACAGACCCAGTTGTGTCACTTGTCCCTTGGGGCCACCGTCTCAAAGCTTACAGGGTCCATCAGAGTTACATACATCAGAGAGGGCATTTTCCCACTAAGCCCCGGTCACACACACACACACACACACACACACACACACACACACACATACAGACCACCTCTATTGCTTTCTGTTTCTCGCATACATACGTCCTGAGGTCTGCCGAGCGAGCACCTTCCGTCCCCACTAATCCTGTTAGTGGGAGACGGGGGAGTCAAGGGTAAGGGGGAGGTGAGGTAGTGTTGATGTGTACGGGGATAAGGGGTGAAGACAAGAGATGGGGGGGTACGTGGGACACAAAGACCCCCTCCGTCCCACACCAGCTGGAGCCCCGTGGTATGAGACCTGAATACGACCTCTTACAACACACACATACAGTATATTCATTCATTCATTCATTCATTCATTCATTCATATATGGTTCTGTTTTGCTGAATGAACAGGACACTGACACTTCATTTCTTAGTGGAACCATCCTTTCCTAAATGTATACACTCTCATGTAAGGTGGAGTTTAAATAAGGACAAAAAGCTCAACTCTGACTTTATTTGAATTAGAATTTCGCACGGGCTTAAAATTTCAGGACAAGCCCAAACTACCTCCTGGCTTAAAGCAATATTTCAAGATCACACGTGGTAACACCCAGACTCTGGTAATCTTCTCACTGTCTAAAGTTGTCAGCGGGTCCATCATGATAAAGTTGTGTTAACAAGTAAACTGTCTCAGCGAGCTTTAGTTAGCCAACCGTCACACCCACAAAGACAAAATGTTTGAACATGTCCCTTCCAGCAAAGCACATTGTAACAAGACTAACGGGCAGGCTACATGGAACACGTAATGTATGCGGAGCATACGTGGAGCAGATGCTGCAACGCTATGCTTACATTATAATCAATTAAACTGGCTACACCGGGTGCGAGAGCAGAGCATAGGCATCGGTGCCCTGGAGATCTGCTCCAAGATTGTAAAAATAGACCAGTCTTCTATTTATGTTTTTTTTTATGTGCCGGGTACATTGCCCTTTTACACAGAAATGGGACTTAAAGTGTCTATATTTTCTGACAAGAAAGACTGAAACAGTAGACGGAATGACAGGGAAACGATAGGATGCTTTTAACTTTATCCCTAGATAGATGTTAACTTACTCATATTACACAAACACACTGAAAAGTTTGGTCCAAAAACTGAAGAACATGTTTACTGTAGCCAAAGCATATGAGTCCATAACCATGCTAGTGGCACTGTGAGGCAGTGCTTTGACAATGCTGACGTGCTTATTTTAAGCATGTATAATGCTTATGTTTATCATCCTAGTTTAGTGTGTTGCAATTGGACAACTTTAAAATTTGGCCTGATGGTGGGGCTACATGAAGAGTCAGTCAATCACCAAAGTAATTACAATTTATCCTGATGGGGGATTGAATGTGTGCGGCAAATTTCATGGCAATCCATCCAACAATTGTGGTGTCAACCTGTTGGTGGCACTAGGTGGAAAGTCAGGGGATGACAAAGGTCAGTAGGATTATTCCTCTGGGAATGTCTTCACAAAATGGCATCCGATAGCTGTTTTGCGATATTTCACTCTGGATGAAAGTGGTAGACCGGCCGACCAACAGACCGACATTACCATCCCTACATCCATGCTGCTAGATACAGCAGCAAGCTTTTGATTTAGTAAATCTAAACTGAGTCACCAGTTTTCCTTAATGAGAGGAACACAATGACAAAAATCCAGAATTCCAAAAAATCTGTTCATCATCATCATTATAATTAGTTTCAGTGTGACATTGTAATTTCAATAAGGTTTAATGTGTAATAGTAATTAAGCCCAAATCCAATCCGAACCTTCAGGATGCATGTGCAAACATACCTGAACTCTGTCTGAGTTGCAGACCTTAAAACAACAAGAAATATGTTTGAATCCAAACCAAGCTGTTTCTTTTAGTAGATAAATTTACATACATGTAACATATGAAATACTGTTACCATACAAAATAAAAAAATTACTATGATTACAGTTTCAGGGCCATACCACCCATACATGCTTACATCTCTCTTGTCTACTTTCACTTGCAACCAACAGGGAAGATCAGGCCCAACAGTGAAGTCAGAATACGCCTCCACCATGAATACACACATAAACACACAACCTGATCTGCAGATCTGTATCATAGGGGATAAACACAAAAGGCCCCTGGCAATAGAGAGATGAAAGTCCATCTCTGAGATCCATGTCATCGGTTTTCTGTCTCTACGTGTCTCCTTTTGAAAATGGTTTCTCTCCTTATTCAGATGTCACTGTAGCCATCAGCGTCATCACCCCCTGTCCATTGCCAATCCTCAGAAAACAGTTTGGTGTTAATCAAATGTGCCAAAATGAAAGATGAGTCAAAGTTCTTTGTCCATAACTGCAAATTTAGTATAGGTTCATACTAAAACAAATTCAAACGTGTTTTAACCCATGATCACACTATATTAAAGATCCCAAATGCTTGGTAGTATGCTTGTTGTATGACTTACCTAAGTAGCAAACACACTGAACTATAATCAATTAAAGAATGTCTCATGCCGTAGGATTTTTCAAAAGACTTATTTACCACCGTTTGCACTGAATATTCCAGTTACTAATATAACACAGTTGCTCTGAGTATAAGAGGATATTGTAGGCAAACAAATAAAATACGTTATCAGTGAACATTTTTGATTCCTTCAAAACACATTTTCTTTTACAAATTACAAGAATTTCTTGGGGGAAGGGTTCGTTACACCCAATAAAAACACTGAAACAACACAGTTGTAAAATGGAGAAATGATGAATGGATCAAATTCTGATAGTAAAACTGATTTGAACAGATGTATAGGCTAATGAAAAACAAAAAAATAAAGAACTAAGAAATATGTGGCAATTTGTCAGACAGGGACCATCTAACGAACAGGTGCCTCTGAGTTGCATTATGGGAAATGCAGAATCCAGCATTTTGGAACGTGGCCGATGCTCTCTGTCCAACTCACTATCATTCTTTCGCTCTCTGCAGCCTTGTCGTTTATCTGTTTCAAGGTTACTCATTTGTCTTCAAGTCGAGGCTCCATTTGGGAGCTGAACTGAACCAAAGCTTCCATGCAGCTTCTTCAAACAGCTCTGACACATTTCTTATAATTCTTCTGAGTATTACAGTGTCTTTTCCTGCTGCTCCCTTAAGTCCCAAACACCAGAGACAGATGTAAAGAAAAAAAAGATTAATTTTCATTTACATACATACACACTTCTAATCCTTGTTATTTTCCCCATCATCCCGGTGACATGTTCATACATCATTTTGTTTGTTTACTTGTTTTCCCTTTGTTCGACTGCTCTCTATTCTTGTAGTACAGAGGAGAGAAGAGACGGGATTTTGTTTGTATGGAAATGAGCGTGGCGGCTCTCTGGGGAAACGCTCAGAGGGCTGAGCTGTTTGATGCTTGGCCCTCCATGGAGTGCCGGGACTGTCGCTGTCGGGAAGTGTTGAGCTCAGGAGAAAGGAGAGAAACCAGCAGGGTAATGTGTAGACCCCTGATGTTGCATTTAAAAAGGTCAAAGTTCACTCTGGCTCGCTTGACCAGAGGTGAATAAAGTCTCTTTATTCCCTTGCAATAGCTTATTTTCTCCTTTTTCTCCTTCAATTACACTACATTGTCTTTCTAAAATCAGAAGAATTTTGGCTCTGACCTTTAGGCTGCATGTAGAAGTTCATGTTTTAGTATTGTCAGATAAATGCCTAAAACAAATTCCAGAAAGAAAATAGCATTTTGAAAACATTTTTTGAATACCCCGTGTTAGGGTGGTACAGATGAAGGGGTCATTTAACAATTTAAATCATGGCTATAACACTAAGAGAAAAGCAGTTTCATTGGAGGAAAGGCTCAAAAGTCTAATGTAATTTTAGGTTTTTTATTATCTGCTTGTACAGCATAAGATCACTGTTTTCTAGAAAAAAAGGATTCATGGCATGTAAAATGAGCAAACAAATAAAGGACTTTCCATCTAATTGTGAATTTACAGATAGAAAACAAGATAATTGTCTCAAACTGCATTTTTAGACTTGGATTACCTAAAATCAATAACGGTTTCTGATTACTGTTAAATCCACACCCCAAGGTGGGAACACACATTTCAATAGTTTCTTGTCTCAGCTATATCAGATCTAATTTCTCAAAAATGCTCTTTTATAACCTCTGAACATGAAGTGATTCTTTACATTGAGATGGTTCATGACAAAAATGTGACATTTGCTCCTTTACAGATGCAATCTTTCACAGTTAGTTTCAAATGTGTTCTAACAAGAGAGAAGAAATCAATCAACCCTGCCTGAGAATGAAAGCACCCTGTCCGGGTGGAACTATTTGTGCTAATGAGGAATTGACAGACATGTTCTGTGTGGTTTTGATTTTAAATGTTCAACATAAAAAACAAAGAAACATACAAATAAGCAAACAATTTATGGACAATTTTATGCATGCTCCAGCCCCTTTTGTTTTCATGTCAGTTTTGTCTCACGCATATATATTTTAAACCATTTTTAAGATGACTTTTAGCACAATGTTTGTTTTGGGTTGACGTTGAACCTGGCTGCATGTTGCTGGGCGGTAGTATTGGGTTTGTTTCCAGGCAAACCATGTATCATCTCGACTTGGTTCGGTTTGGCATGACAGCAGTCCCCTTGTACACTCAGAGTAAACAGGCCCGCGGTTATAAAGCTTTTACACGCCAATCCTGCCCAACATTCCCTTTATGTGCAAGTGCTGCAGGGCTCAGATGCATAATACATGAGCACTCAGTTAATCTATTGATCCAAAATATGTCTTCACTCTTTCTCTGTCTCATTTACTATCTGTCTTTCTTTCATTTTGTCATACCCTATCTCTGCTTTTGCTCACTGTTTTTCTCTTCCTTTTCTCTTCTACTGCTCTTTTTCCCTATTAGCAGGCCAAGTGCAGCACGTAGACGGACACAACAACAGATTAGACGAAGAAGAGATGAGAGGCAGACACACATGAGGAGGTGGCGATAATAAAAGGTGTAACCATGAAAAATGCAGAAACCGTGAATAAGTAATCACCCTGTGAGAGATCAGTGGTTAGAATGAAAAGAGTAAAATAAGAATCAGCTGTGATGACAAACAAATAAGCACGGGGGAATAACCCACTGGTATGTGAGGTAAAGGTGCAAACAACCTGACAGCCCCAAGTGCCACAGATCTAAGCTGTTACATGGCAGAAACAATCCTGTCGGCTTTAGGTTGGAGCCCTTAGTCTGGCCCAACAAAAAATATGTTGAAACAACTGAAATAAAACTGTGAAAATAAGGCACTGGGTGAAGCTGAGGTGAACTTTTTCCAAACAATAACATGTAATAATGATCATAACCCTTAAATAACTGGGAGAAAATAATGCACACTGGGAGATACTGGAGGGCTTTACAACACAAAACCTAAACAAAAACTTATAATGAAATGACACGGAGTCAGTTATGGCTTAATAATCTACAGAATGTCTGTCACACCCAAGTTTTACCTAAGGCGTTAGAACTAGGACTATAGTTTAGAAAGGTCTCAGTCATGGTTGCACAACCCTATCGCCAGATAAAGATGCCAATACTGGATGATTCTGCAAAGCCCTAAAAAGCATCCAACGCCAGTGCTTTTCAAATTCTAGCTTTCTACTAAATGTACACATGGTTAATGTTGAAGAAACATAGAGATATGGCAATTAAACTGTGGTAACGGTATGGTAAACTATTTGTTATGTTAAGATATAGCAGAGTCATGGTGTCCTAAGATTTATTTTATTTCTGGCGGTTAGAATGAAGTTATGATGTTACGATGATATGTGAGATAAAATTACTGCTCTTGTCTATGGAGTCTGGTCACAAGCAATAGCGATATTATAGCTATTTCTGCTTAATATATATATATATAACCTTTAAACTCACATTTTAAGGAAAATACAGAGTTTTAGAGTTTCAAGTAACTAGAGCATATACACTAAAGTCCTACTGTAGCTAGCATAGCCTATTGGCAGCTTTCTGTAGTTGATCAGTACAAATGTAGACTAAAGTTGTAACTAAGAGCTCAGAATGCTTCAGTTAGTCCTTGTTGGATTGGCAAACAGCATCTGAAACCTCTAATGTCAGAATCAGGGGGCTATATCTGAAGGCAATTCCAAATGAGCCTCAGTGACTGTTCAAGAAACTTGTCAGTGTAATTTAAATGCTTCACTGCAAACTGTACATTTATACACATTATCTTATGTATATGCATATCATATCATAGACAGACTATCAAAACAGTGTGATCACAGCCTGTTGTGTATGATATGTAATTTAGGTGATAATGTAAATCTAAACATAATTACAGACTGCTTCTCCCCTCTCTCCTCTCAGAGAGAATGACTTGTGAGTTAATGGCTGGAACACACACATATTCCACTGAGACTCTGCCACGAAAAACCAGTGCTCCCCAGCCATTTTACAACATGGCCGCTCTGCTAAAGCAGCACCGATACTGTAACATCCTGTCCTAGTCACTCTGCTTACAGTACCAACTTCATGCATATTTCACTTCTCTACCTTCCTGTCTCTTTTTCTCTCATTCACTCGCCTCTCCAAAGGACCGTTATGTAAAGATTCTCGATGAGTCCTGTTGTAGACTCACAAACCCTGAGATCCTGGGTCTGACTTCTTCTGGAAACTCAGGATCTTCAGACCACCAGGAAGCTCTGCTGAAGCCACAGTCACTTCAACACACTGATGTTCAGACCTGAGGAGTTCCTGGTTGTGGAGAGGTTTTATAGTGGAGTCTAACCTGAGAAATTACATAGCATGCGCTTATGTCCCACTTTTTATACTACATAGGTAAATACTATGCTCTAATGTTGATAGTGCACTGTTCTAGCAGTTGAAAAAAATTTTTTTTCAAAATTATCTTGCTGGAGTTGTCTCTCCACCATCCCCACTTCTACTTACTCATCAGGGAGCTTCAGTATTTTATATATACATTTTCGATAGAAATCAAGTATAATAACATGCAAAGAAAACAGAAGCACATCTTATTGCTATAGATGTCTACAGCCTAAAGTTTACAAAAAGACAAGATTCAGCATGGACTGCATGAGGAGGTGGGATGAGAAAGATCTCCAATGATCAACAGTTGATAGGTGTTTCTAAGGTTAGAAGCTAATTAGCGAGCCTTGAGTGGTAGCTAATTATTTGTCAGCTTTTAGCAACCTTTTCAAAGTTTGAAATGTTCATCCAACCCTCCTCTTCCACCGTGAAGACTGTAGAGATTTTATCAGGTACATTAAGAAGTGGACAGTAAGTTGTCTGCTTGTGCTGCATGCTCAGGACACTCTAACTGAATTAAGCTGAAGCACAAACGTGTCAACAACAAAATTAATTTCTAAAGAGATTTTTAGTTTTACTTTTGGCACACAAGCTTAAGCAACAGATTATATCTCTAGGTGATAAAGTTGACCTGCATGTAATGTAGGACCATTATGCAGCTTTAGAAATGCTACAAACTCTTGTTTTGTCACATCATAAGCCATCTACCATCCTTCAACACACCATGATGATGTACTGGTGATACATGGATGACTTTGGTGTCTATAGCCAGGACCGTATCTATGTTCTCAGTGTCTTAAGTTTCCTAACCCCCTAACCATAAACCTAACCCTAACTCTAGAAATAGAGGTCCCTAAGAGCACAGGACCCTTTGTCATGTTCCCTTTATGTGCCATATAAATGTGGTGACCATTCGACCCATAGAACATATAATGACCCCCTATATTCTCATCTCTCAACTCTATGTCACGCAGAAGGGCAGTCTACCACAGTCTCTCAGTCTGTTGCCTATAAGAGGTAGACGGGAGGTAAAACCTTTTCCAAACCTGCAGGCCCAGGTAAAGTGCTGAGGATCTCTCCCCGAGCGAACCAACTAACATTTTCTTCCAGCCTCATGTCTTTAATTTGTACTGGCAGACAATGAAATATTTACAAGGAACTCTACAGGCAATTACATTAAAAGTGTGTGGTTAGACACCGCCTACCCTTCGGCGGGCCCCCTTGGTGAGAAGCGGAGGCCGATTTGGTGAATGGTCGCAAAGTTTACAACGTCAGATTTTACTCACTATCAATAATTCAGAGCTGGAAGGAGCAGAGAGGAAAGGAGGACAAGAGTGAGGGAAAAGAAGGGAAGGAGAGGAGGAGGTGAGGGCAGGAGGAGGGAGCGACGTGACGAGGTGTGCGCTCAGACTGTGGTGGATGTTGGCGGAAGGCTGCACTTCAGTGTCCATTTGCTAAATGTGGCAGAAATACGCAGTGTGGCGGCCATGTTCTGCTCGCTGAAAGCTTCGCCGGACGTTTGATCCCTCAGAGTCCATCTTGCACTCAAAACACACAGTCACCCATGCATAGCTGCACATATCGTACACACACATGCACGTACATTATATTGTTCATATACACACAAATAAAAACAGTTTTTCAGCTCTGTTTTTAGTACGCTCGCTCAAACTGCAAAACTACAGTCGTCCCCAGGTACCGCCCCCACGTGTGACTTGTCGGCAGTTAAGTATTTCCTTTGAAGTTTTTTTTTGTTTTGTGGGACAAATTAGATGTATGTATTTTCTATTTACAAAATCATATCAAACAAGTGAGAATAAATTAAAAGAAAAGTACAGGAACAGTAAATGTAGATGCTTCCTTACTGGTGCACTGCATGATATAATTAAAGCAATGAATGTCTCATCATGATCTATGTGGCAAGTATAAAAATACCATTGCCATTTTTTTGACAAGAGGGAATTTCTCTTTGGGAGTTTGAAATAGAGTTCATGGTGCACGAATGATCGGAAACTGCTCAACTGGCCAGTGTTTTAAATTGGAACCTTTGAACCTGACTGAGAGGAAAGGCCATTACATTTCTGATGACAAGGCATGAGGAGGAAATGAAAATGATGAATCACAGGCAGCAGTAGGTGGGCAGTAGTAGCTGTAGTACCTCAGGCTGTAGGGACTTGGCTTGGGAACCGGAGGGTCACTGGTTCAAGTCCAGCAGGGACCACAGCATGCTGCCTCTTGTGCCCTTGAGCAAGGCACCTAACCCCTAACTGCTCCCAGAGTGTCTGCGTGGCAGCTTCTCCACATCTCTCATTTGCATGTCTATCAATGATGATTGTATTTCAGGCCTGCGTGTGAAAAACACAGACAGAGTGAAAACAGTATTTCTTCACAGAGAGTGGGAGATTTTGGTGCTGAACAGCGCTCTCCACTGCTATCATTAAAACACCAAATGAGGGAATAATGGTGTGCATCCCTACCTTTACCAAGGAGCATTAAGTGTGTTTACATCTGCCTGTTTAATGAACATTGGAAAAACTAAAAAAATGTGCACTTGGGTGAGGGAGAAGGTGTATTGATAAAACCAAAATGCGATGCAATGAAAAGTTAGTAAAGAAATCATGACGTACATGGAACAGGACACCTAAACGTACTCTTAAACTTTTGCTCTACTAAAGAGGCTAAAAATGGAAGCAGATACAAAAACCAGGTCTTTTTTGTGGTTTTACACCATTTGACGTTTGAGTGATGCTCTTTTAACTACGACATGTTGTTACACCCTCTTCTGCTGCAATGGTTTAATGCATCATGCATCCAGTTGTTTTCTCCTAATATATAACAATTTGGCAGCTGTGGATGGAAATGCACATAAATTAAATGAACATTTACTTTTGCAGAATTATCTGATGATGTAGTTACAATTTATGTTAAATCTGGATTTACTATTGATGTTCTGGAGACTTGTGGTGGAACAATACCTTACCAAGACATTTTATGTTGGTTTTTCCTTTTAATTAACACTGATCCTTTAAATAGATTGTGTAAAGGACATGTATTCACATGGCCTCACAGGCAAAAACAAAAACTGAACAGTTAAACCGATGCCAGCCAAATTCTAATAAACTGTTAATCAGATGATTATTTCAGAAAAAGTGGTGACCTTAAAGTTTGAACTTGGTTTTTCCTGACTGCCTCTCTCATCTTGCTCCTCCTTCTTCCTCCATCCTTTCCTCCTCTCTCTCTCTCTCTCTCTCTCTCTCCTCCCTCCCACCCCAGCTGGGCTCCCTGCATTTTGTCCATGCGGTGTCGCCTTCCCAGAGGAGCGTCCTGCCTGTCGGCGTCCCAGTGGAGGCGGGTGATGTATATTTGATGAGCGGGTGCTGGGGACCCTCTGGAGGGCCGTGGCTACAGCAGGACAATGGGCCTCGCTCAGGTTTCCTACTCGCCGTCACCGACACTGCTACTCTTTTTGTAGGCGAGCCGGTGAGTCAGGGCTGGAGTTTCAGCCAGGACAGCAGACCAGGAGGCAGAGTTACAGCAGGGGCCAACACAGTCCAGTCTGAAGCACATCTTCAGCTTTTACTGTGAGGAAAACCATGAAACAGTTAAATATACACATGGATTTAAATGTTGAATTATACTATGTTAATTTGATCCTTTAGGGGTTTTCCAGTTGCCCCCTATTAAAGGAGTAATCCCTCAACAGAAGATGATATGCATTCATCTATTATATTGTTTAATTTTGGTTGAAAATGACTTACGATTTACAAACGTATGTAACTATTAAATTAAGCTGTTTTGTGGCCACATTTGGGGAAACCTACAGTTTGAGGACAATGTTCTCCTTTAGTAGACGGTAAAAGCAACCTTGGAACAGTAAAATTTTCAACCACTATGGCTCATCATGAAGGACAGATCGAAAGTAGCCAATAAAACAGCATCCAGGATGTTGGGTAATGATGTACAGCAGAGGGGAACATTCAGAGATGTTTCCATCAGGAGACTTTAGGCACACCTTTCTGTTCCTCTTATCCTTCTTTAACCTCCCTGCATGTCTTTCACCACACACTGTTCACTGACTCGAATACAGCTACTTAACTTGTTTAAAAGTAATTTTGTACTATTTGGTTGCTAGTTACTGATTTCATGTGCACCATGAAACACAGGTAGCTCTATAAAGTTTGAGGGAGGATACCTGTTGCAAAAACATGAGTCACCTGCAGTTTGTTAATAACTTTTGTTTCATTATAAAATCATCATCATCATAACATTTAATTGTAGTGAATCTTAATCTACAACTAACAAGAGACAAGAATGACATTTTCACGGGGGGTTGCATATTGACTGCACAGTAGTGTCCCTCAAGGTCAAACAGACACCACAAGTGAACACTATGAGCATTGAGTCATTAGTGTAGTTTTCAGTTTTGATCATTCAGCTAGGTTAGCCTTTCTGAATGTACAGTAAAATATTTTCCCATGTGAGCTTAAGGCCAACACACAAAAACTAACACTAACGTTAATTATTCTTAACACATTCACTGTTAATACAGTTTTCTCATATTTACAAATGTTTTATGTTTAGCCCGATTGAGACATCTCATTGAACTGAATAAATATTGCCAATGTTGTTGTTTAATTTCATGAGCACAAATAAACAGTTTTCATAAACTAACAACAACAACAACAACAACAACAATAATAATAATAATAATAATAATAATAATAATAATAATAATGATAATAATAATAGTAGTAATAATAATACTGTAATAATAATGTAGCAACAGCCACATTATCACACAAAAAGAGGGATTACCTGCACTACCCCTTCAACCCCTCGGGCTGCCCTTTGACCCCTTCCCCTCGGGGAGCGCCTTTAGGTGATTATTGGGATAATTATTCCGTTTTATCGCGCGCGTGCCTGCCCGCCGGAAATCCCCTTTTTGATTGACAAGCCGCCGCCCCGGTGACCCCGCGAGGTTCATCTGTAAATATTTCATCGTCCTCTGTTTGTGCTGTTTAGTTCCCGTTCATGCCTGTTTATTCTTTAATTGAGAGAATGTGGGCGGGGGGGGGACCTTACTACGGCCACAAAGTAAATGAAGCATGATTAATTAATGTATTAATTGCCAAGAAAGTGAATGGGGTTCAGGCAGAGGAATTCCTGCCATTAATTAATAATTGGAGCTCAATCTCTCTCTCTCTCTCTCTCTCTCTCTCTCTCTCTCTCTCTCTCTCTCTCTCTCTCTCTCTCTAATTCAATTCAATTCAATTCAATTTCAGTTCAATTTGATTGATTGGCATGAGTGTAAAATATTGCCAAAGCATTAATAAATTATAGAGTAAAAATAAAAATAAAACAAAAACACATTAGAATTCATAAAATCAAGAAAATATCAGAAAACAAGAACTTTGCCCCGCATGTGTGTTTGACAGAGATTGTGGAAGTGTGTGCTGAAGTTGTTATTGTTAAAGTTGATGTATGTGTGTGTGAGTGTGTGTGTGTGTGTGTGTGTGTGTGTGTGTGTGTGTCGGAGCACGTGTATTATTTGCATTGTTGATCAGTCAGCTATCACCCAGTATAGATGGATGGATAGCTTTTTTTATCATATTTGCTGTTTGAAATCATCATAGTATGATTTATGTATTGTAAAGATGCAAAATAATTCCTCTCAGTTTAAAAAAAAGAAGCAGCAAAATGGAGAGAAAATAGTTTTAAAGAATGAATTACACTCAGATAAGCATGGTGTGAGCATCATGCTGAAGGAGAAAATACAGTACAGCTGTAATCATCTGTCTGCTCTGCTGTTGAACTGTGGAGGAGCTCTGCAACACTCTAAAAATCAGGTTTTGATATTTCAGCAGCAGATCTTCCAGAACAAAAGCCTCAAATACACATTTATAATGCCATTAAATAACTGAGTGTTTGAAGGCCATAAGCACCTTTTCACTGTGAAGCATCTTGTTGACATTTAAATGTGATCCTCACAGGGCCACACAGCTCAGATTAGTTGTTGTTTAATCCAGAAATGTGGGGAAATAGTTATTAATCAATATCAGTATGAGACAATGAACCACATCTTTTTTTTTTTTTTTATGTCTGAGCTTTTAACTTTCCACTTCCTGTGTCCAGGATTCTTGGTGGTACAGTTTTCCCACTTGCTGGAGTTCAACCTGTTTGTCTAACTGTTCAGAGCCAATTTCCTCCTGCAGGTGTTGCTTTTCAGTTATTTCAACGAATATTGTTTTAACAGTGCAACCACACAGCAATCCTCCTCGTTTCTTCTTTCCAGCAGGCCAGGCACGCTTTGCGGGCGTGCCTAAGTCGGGGAGCTCCACGTGATTGGTGGAGGCGTCCAGAGGGAGGGAGAGAGGATCCACCAATGAGGAGGAGCTTGCGCGGCAGTGGTCCAATATAGGAGCTGGAGGCGAGGAGCATCTTTATTATAGAAGTCATTTACAGGCGGAAAGGAGACAGGACACCCGCAGGAGCCCGGAGTTACCTCTCCTTCTCTTTTACTGTTTTTTAAGCGAACCCAACTTGCAGCCACGACCCCCGATCACGCACGACATTTCATTGTAAGTGTCTGCGACTGGCAGGTTATTCTCCCCGAGGCGTTTCTTTTTAGAAAACAACCAAAACGGAGCCAAACGAGGACGACGGACAACGACCCTCCCTCACTTCTGCAATCATGATGTCGATGAACAGCAAACAACCTTTCAGTATGCACCCCATACTCCACGAGCCGAAATACACTCCACTGCACTCCAGCTCGGAGGCCATCCGCAGGGCCTGCCTGCCCACACCATCGGTGAGTCCACAATTCACTTCTGACTTCCTGTCATTCTCCAGCAAAACTTCCAAAACCAGCAAATCCCCAAATTTTCTGTGAGAATAGCCTAGACTTAAAATATGGCTGGCAAAACTAACAGAAAAAAAGGGAAACTTTTTTTTTTTTGTGCCTGGTGAATCTGATAACTTTTGTTAGGAAGCTCGTGAATTATTAGATATTGGGTTTATTGCGCACAGACTCACACAGGAATAAATAGCCCTGAATTATATTCTGACGCATTGTAGTTGGAATATGAGTTCTACATCCATTTCTGGAATATAAGTAAACCTGATTTTTAAGCAGAAAATACATATTTTGGTCACTAAAGTAAAAATGTTCCAATTTAACAACCATAAAACAGGAAGCAATAAAGGCGTCCTCTTTGGACACAGTGAAGGAAATGAAGCCTAAGTGTAAAAACATGACATCAATAAATTAAATATAAAATCTAACACAACATTTGAACCAACTGGCATATGGTGATGACAGGATGGATCAGATAGCACCAGACACAGAAAACAAGACACTATGGTTACTCAGAGCAGCACGTCTGTGCGCAAAAAGGCGCACAAATGCGTCTCTGAGAAACCAAATCCTGCAGTCAGGCAAGTGCAAGTGATGCTGCTAACAGTGAAAGGAGATAAAAGATGAAGGAGGAAGCAAAAAAAAAAAAAAAGTGGAAGAGCCGGCGTGGATTCTCTCAGCGCGTGTTATCTCATATTGTCCCATTCATATTCAAACTCACACTCGTCTCATTTCATTGTC
This sequence comes from Dicentrarchus labrax, assembly GCF_905237075.1. Taxonomy (NCBI): domain Eukaryota; kingdom Metazoa; phylum Chordata; class Actinopteri; family Moronidae; genus Dicentrarchus; species Dicentrarchus labrax. Next base: position 26,858,987 of record NW_026136705.1, on the reverse strand, counting down.
CGTAGAAATTATTCAGGAGATCGTAAATATTAATTTTAAATGAATATCCATCCACGCTGACACACTTTCTAGGCGTTAGGCAGATCCAGTGATGTCCAAGTTGCATTAGATTACATTGTTTGACGAGTGAGAAACGAAGTTCAGTGAAAGTTGTGTGAAAATGTATAGTTAATTGTTGTCTTTGCATCGAAGCTGTAAGGACACTTTTACATATTGTGCAAAGTTGAGATAGGATCCTAAAAATGTCCACGCTTATTACGCTGCTTAATATTCCATTTTTTAAAGTTAGTTAGTTCATCTCACAGCTAGAAATGTAAACTGATACAAGAAGCGGGGAATGGTGTTTAATATTTATTGTGTAAAAATAAGAACAGCTCCACCTCACTGATATTAATCATTTTTCATTTTTCCTCTTTTGACCAGTTTTTACCTTTTAAAGTTTAGGCTTAATTTCTATCTTAAATCTGAACATGGATGTCTTTACACTAAACTTAAAATAGTCCATGCTTGGGGTGATCCATATTAGAAAGGTTGAGCATGTTGGAGGCGCAGTGGGAGAAAAAAAGTTGTTTAAACTGGTTATGATGAAATCAATATGTTGATTTCTGTCAGATTTCCTCTCTAACCAGTCTGACTCTTCTCCTCTTGCAGCTTCAGGGCAACATCTTCGCCGGCTTTGATGAGACTTTGCTGCAGAGAGCCGAGGCTCTGGCCGCTGTGGACATTGTGGCCCAGAAGAGTCATCCGTTCAAACCAGACGCGACCTACCACACCATGACCACCATGACCAGCATGACCTGCACCCCGACCTCCTCCTCCGCGCACCTGCACCACCCGTCGGTGCTCAGCTCCCACCACCACCACCACCCGGCGCACCACCAGCCGTCACAGGGCCTGGAGGGTGACCTGCTGGACCACCTCACACCGGGCATCTCTTTGGGAGGCATGGCCGGCTCGGACGTCTGCTCCTCGGCCTCGCACACCGCCCACGCAGCCCACATGTCGGCCATCAACCACATGCAGCACCACCATCACTCACAGTCCATGAACATGCACCCACACGGGCTGGGGTCCCACAGCTCCTTGGGGACTGGCTTAGACTCGGAGCCCGATCCTCGGGAACTGGAGTCGTTCGCCGAGAGGTTCAAACAAAGGAGGATCAAACTCGGGGTGACCCAGGCGGACGTTGGCGCGGCCCTGGCCAACCTTAAGATCCCCGGGGTCGGGTGTCTGAGCCAGAGTACCATCTGCAGGTTCGAGTCCCTGACGCTGTCGCACAACAACATGGTAGCCCTTAAGCCGATCCTGGAGGCCTGGTTGGAGGAGGCGGAGCGGGCGCAGAGGGAGAAGATGGCCAAGCCGGAGATCTTCAACGGGGGCGATAAAAAGAGGAAACGAACGTCCATCGCCGCCCCCGAGAAGCGCTCCCTGGAGGCTTATTTCGCCGTGCAGCCGAGGCCCTCGTCGGAGAAGATCGCCGCAATCGCTGAGAAACTGGACCTGAAAAAGAACGTGGTCCGGGTTTGGTTTTGCAATCAGAGGCAAAAGCAGAAACGGATGAAGTTTTCTGCGACGCACTAAGACCAGCGTGGGGAAACCTGCGGGTCTCTGCCCCGTTTACAAAAAGACAAATCAGAGACAAGCTGCTGCTGCACACTGTCAGAAAAAAACAAGGTACACCGTTGTGCCTTTGGTTACTGGGGCTGGACCCGTTCCACACACAGCCAGATTATCCATCCCAACAAGTCATCCAGTCTCTCACCGAGTCTTAAGATAAAAGTTTAGTCATCTATAACCATTAAGTGATTTCTTTGCGTTCAAATGAGACTGCATCGAAAATGTAAGAAGCTGCACCACCTCATTGGCTGAATTCGTTATTTATTGAAGAAGAAAAAAAAAACAAATTTTCTGACTAAAATATGGACTAAATGTCTTAAGAATCATTACAGTGTTGTCCACCTTGTAAAGGAGCAGCATTCACAGCCGTGTTTATTTTTATTTTTATTTTTTTTCTTGCACCAGTGCCTGAAATCCAGATGTGGAAACGATTTCACAGAAAGTATTCAACACAGGCAGCAACTTATCTTGCTTCTGAAGCGGCAACAAAAAAACAACAACAACCCTGGAGCCATTTAGCTGTATTTCTAGAGGCGCTGAGAGGTTTGGATGCGGGACACCTGATGACTATTCTCCACTCAGTATGCAGGAACTGTTTTTTTTTTTATTATTATTGCTTTTTGGAAGGTTCAGCCTCATGCAGCTGCAAAAAACAACTGGATTCAACGGTGTACCTTTTTTTGATTCTGACAGCGGAGACGGAGCACCGGGACTGGGAGAAAAAGACTGAGACCCCGGTCCAAAAACTCGAGACTCTCAAATCTTTTATGCTTCTGCACAGAAGAGGCCGATGCTCTCCGAGATGTGGGAGGAAGTGATCACCATCGTGGCGGAAAAAGATTGGGTTGGGGGGTGGGGGGAACAATGCTCCGTCCCACTTAATTCTTATGGCAATTATTGTACAAAAAATAAGCAGAATAATGATCGAGGAATAATTGATATTATCCTCCTTAGTCGGAATAGCTTTTTTATATTTATCATTGTACATATTTGTGAATATGTTGCACCTCCGTGTGTGGAAAAGCTCATTGAAATGTATTGAATTTTCGCTGTCTTTTCTCCCAGGTGTTCGTTTCTGTAGGGAATTCAATAGTTTTTGGGGAATAGATCGGACAAAAAGGAATACCAGTGTCGGTCTGTGGCGACTTTATGAGGCACAATAACTGTAACCCATTGCATGGTTTACTCGTAAAGGGGGGAGAGGGGTGTTTTCTGTGCGTTTTATGGCTCCAAAAATATGAAAATAACCCCCCCCAAGTGAATGCATTGCAATAAGAAGAAACACACACACACACACAAACACACGCACGAACACACACATTCACACGGTATAGCTGTGTGGCTACCTCATTACGCAAGTGTTGGCACGTTCATGGTGATTTTAAAAAAACACACACGCTAAAAAAAAAAAAAAAAAGACGAGTATAGGATCATTTTTGGTTTGTTTTTTAATGTGTTTTTATTTTCTTTGTGTTCCTCTTCCACCGATTTAATGGTGAATTAGGCCTAGAAGACTCACTGATGTGTAAACCTGTTGTATGTTCAAGTTCACTGCAATGATGCTTTGACAATCAAATTATTATTATTATTATTATTATTAAGTTGTTGATCTCCCCCTTTTGTGTCCTCATGAAAATGAATATTTTGCTTATTATTATTATTATTATTATTATTATTATTATTATTATCACTGACACCTTTGTGGAGCGCACTTTGTAGATATTCTGACGAGGGGAAATAGTCGGCCTTATTTATACATATTTTTTCAACACTTAACACTTGAAACGTTAAGTTTTGTTTTATTTTCTTTATGTTGCCCTTATTTATTTGAACTTAATTTATTTTGGAGAAAAAAAATACATATTTCATTTGTGAAAGTGTGCTTTAAATGTGTCTGTGTAAGCGACAGAAGCTGAAATAAACCGTGCACGTTTTACTTCATCCTCTGACAGCCTTTCTTTGGAAAATAAACAAAATCGAAATCAACAAAACGGCAAGTTTTGGGGTAAAAATGATATTATTGTTCCGTTTTAATCGAAGAGTAGGCACCGTGACAACAGCTTTTGGTTCCATTAACCATTTAATAAAACACTGATCAGCTTTTTAGCGGGCCTGTGTTTGCTGTTAGAGGTGTTAATAGTCGTTTTTCTTTTGAAGATAGATTTAATGGACCAGTGCAATATGAGCAGCAGTCTGCGTCTCTGTCTCTTGGATACAGTGTGTGTGTGTGTGTGTGTGTGTGTGTGTGTGTGTGTGTGTGTGTGTGTGTGTGTGTGTGCGTTTGCGCAGAGAGGAGGGCAGCTGCTGCTCTGAAACAGGAGAAGCCTGGAGGTGAAGGAGGTCCGTCTGAAAGCTGCTTCCCAGCGGTGATGAATAGGATTTGATACTTGAGTGACTCTAATATTGATCAACTTTGCTGGGTATGAAGACTACACGGCTCTATCACATCAAGGAATACGCAGGCAGGTCTTGTATCTGATGCTTTTAGTTCCAACAAACGTTTTCTCTGAGGCAGAAAATATGAAGCCTCAGAAGGCGGAGCCAATAAAGAGCTGCTGGTTCTCAAAGTTAGAAACTGACTGAATAAATAACAAGAAATAAAAAAAAGCTTTCTTGTTCCACTCCAGCTAGGATATCTGTAAACTTGTGTGGCCAATGAGAACTAAAGAAGGTGAACTAGATATGACCAGATCTTCTGTCCCTCATGCTTTAGTTTAGGCAGTTTGAACATGTTTTAAGCACAGTAAAATATTTTAAGACTGAAACAAAGAGACATATATTGTCCTCATGTCACCAAAAACATTAAAAGACCAGAGCAAAAGCATCTTATCCAAGATTTTAGAGCTCATAGACCCCCGGACACACCTTCAACAGTTTGACCATAAAGGAAAGTTCAGTTAACTGCTCAGTTATATGTTCTGCATGGACATGAAGGTCTAAATTATGTTTCAGAGCCTTCAGTGACACTTCAGTAATGCAATTCTGGAAGGGAAATGTTGGCGTCTTAATCTTTTTATTATTATGTTGGCCTAAAAGTAGTAAAATTGAAACAAAGTGACTCCAAAACTATCAGCAATCAGTTTCTAAAACATCAGAATGTGTAAATTTGAGAGAGTAAACTTACATGAATCCAAGAAATCAGTTCGTTCAAGACAAAAACCCTCACTTTGCAGTGTAATGATGACAATGTGAATGTGTCCCCCTTCTCACGTTACATCAGCTTCATATTTAAAGTGCCAGTTTTCTTAATTAATTAACTATCAATCTAATTTTCAGCCTTATGACATTTCTGCCACACAACACACTTGCAAATCAACAAACAACAAATCAACAAATAACTTTATTTTACATTTTTAAAGCGATGAATTGTGGGGTGGAAAATACACTTGTGTATTATCATTATTATTATTTTATCAGAGGAGGCTCCAGCAGATTTAAACCCAGCTGTTACTCTACTAAAAGATGCTTTATATGACACATTAAGAGAAACATTTGGAGTCAAATAAATCATAAATGTTGCATAAAGTGGACGTAGTAGACCTTAAACATTAAACAAGAGTTTTGAGATAAATACCAGTGGGTGAATCTGCACAGACTCACATTTTACAGTGTTCTGGCAGAGAGGAACAACCTGACACCTCCAAGGACTCTGGTATTCTGGAAACACAAAATGGTTAATGTAATCACAAAATGGTAGCATCTGGAAATAGACAATTAGAATCAGAGCTGACTGGGAATGTGAAAGTTTAAATTTAAACATCAACGTGTCAGTTTATACACTGTGTACATACAGTAGCAGTGAATTTTATTGATATTAGAATTTTTGTTCTCCTCTCTCCTCAGCTCAGCAGGTGGTTTCGGCCCATAAACTCGTTATTAATGAATAATAAATATCGGCTGTTATGATACTATTGATTTTTGCGTGTGTTTGTTAAGAAGCTGCTTTACTCTGTCGTACAACAGCAGCTCGGGCCCTGATCCCCTCGGAGCAACCCAATACAGACCTTTAAAGCAACGGGTGCCAATGTGGGGCTGATGGAGGATCTGAAAGGGGTCACCAGCAAATTGAAGAACAGCTAAATGTCAAAGTTTATCAGTGGATGAGTGAGGTCATATAAGTTTGCTCCTCAATTCTGACAGTTGGGAGATAAAGAGTGACTTTCCAGTTTAGGGTGAACTGATCCGCTGTAAAGAGCTGTAATGGTCTCCTTCTGAAGGGGGAAAGGTCTGTTTCACTGGTTTGGATGATAATTCTGCAAAGAAACAAAGATTACTTAGAATATGCACATGCATTAGACAACGTAAGCCTACTGACAAGACAAACCTTCCCTTATGTGACTCTTTAAAAAAATAAAATAATACTGGAGTCTTTGAAAGGCCATCAGGTGAAGACACAAATTACTTAATATGACAGCAAATAAAGATTAAACTAAACTAATAAACAAATAAACTAAGCTAAAAAGGAAATTCAAATTAAAAGGCAATAATGATAATAATAATAATAATAATAATAATAATAATAATAATAATAATAATACAAATAATATTATAAATTCCTCTAAATAATTGTTCCAAATTCTACACATACTATAAAAAAAAATTTACTTTGATATTCATTCTCAAAGTATTTGACTAATATTTATTCAATCCCAATTTAAAATATCAAGCGTGATATAGTTAATCCTATCTGACTTTTTCCAAATGTGTAATATGTTTCAGCTTATTGATGGATCGTTCTCATATTTTAAGTTCAGAGGAGCAAAAAAATCGACTTCTGTATTGCGCATTTGTCAATATTTACAGATATTTTTTGCCTACCAGACAGTGGCTGGCATGTTGGTCTATAACAAAGAATGTAGTACATGGCTTCATCAAAGTTTAATCGTGGAGCGGCTCTCCAGTTGAAGCCTATAAATTATATATAATTGACCGTGTAATCAATGTGAACAGTGTATCAAGCTTTCCTGAGACAAAGTGATGGGATGCAAATTATACACAGCACAAAAAAATAAGGACAAGCTATAATATTACTACAATATCCCCAAATGTTTCTACAGGGAAGTAGAGGTTACTTATTATTTAAAGTGGCTTTATTTCAGTTTATTTATCATCCTTGGTAACATATCATTATATACCAGCCTCTTCTTTTGGTCAGCCTCCACAACATTAACCACTAACTATGCCAAAGTGTTTCAAGTTTATTTAACACATCTTTGATGTTGCTGTAAGTTTCACTGGACAAGCCCTCTGTGGTGATTTTGAAACAGAAAATGCACAAAACAATAGGATGCTGTGATTTTAGATATATCTGTGGTGCTTTTTTAAGTGCCTTGCCTCAGCCTGTGTACTGCACAGCACCTGCACAGTCCAAAATAGTTGGTTTAATAATTAAAAACTACCAAAAAAAAAAAAAAAAAAATGGTTGTGTTTTCCTCTATTGGTTGGTGTTTTCCATGTGATCCGTCCTCCTTCAGACTCCACCCAGGATAGTGGCTGTTGTTGTTGTGGATGAGCGGATAAAAGAGCTTTTCCCAGGACAGCCGTAGTTAATTGTTTGATTTAAATAATTAAGAAACGGGAGGCCTCATTTTCCTCCGCTGTGTTTTCCTGTGTCGGATCCAAACAAATCAGACTGTAGCTTTCCAACAGCTCGAACCTGCAGAGAGCTGATGCAAACACACCAATAATTAGCAGCCTGATTAAGCCATTTTTAGTTAAAGGTCCAGTGTGTAACATTTAGGAGGATCTATTGGCAGAAATGGAACAGAATATTGTGTTTTCCTTGGTGCATATTTACCTAAAAATAAGAATTGTTGTGCTTTTGTGACCACAGGATGAGCCGATTTTATGTACAGATACCACAGGTCACCTTCGGTAGAGGCTGCAATGTTGAACCGCCATGTTTCTACAGTGGCCCAGAAAGGACAAACCAAACACTGGCTCTGGATATAGGGGCGTTCACGTTTTTCACGTGTTTTGTGGCCACCATAGTTTCTTCTTTACACTTGGAAGGGGAAGTTGAAGCCATGGAGGTGTATTTTGCCCTAACCCATATGACTATTTCCTGATCCCCCACCTCTAGGTTTGGTTAAGTTTAGGCAACTAAACCTACTTGGTTACAGTTACAGAGAGATCACAGTCATGGTTGGAAGACTGCTTGTCAGATAGGATGCTTTATGTGTTTAAAAGCAGTGTCAGAGCACAGTTTCTCTAACAACAACAATTCGCTGTCAACATAGAAGACTGTTACGTTGGTGAGTAGCTGGTCAGGCCTCCTCACATCTTCTTTTTTACATCAGAATGGCAAAAAGGACAATGAGAAGCATTGATCCATTCCTTAAATATCACAGGGGGCAGGTTTCCAACTCAGGCAGTTTGCAACAATCTCTATAGCTGTGTTGCTTTACTCCATGTAGCCATATTTGTTTGGACCCTGACGTCAGCAGTTACATAACCTTCCCAGCCTCAGTCCCTCCTGTAAAAGCTTTGATTGATTAGATAATCACAAGAGAAACTCCAGCAACACTTATAGTCGCTCAAAAACTGTATGCAGGCCACGTGCTGATGGCGTTAAAAGTGGATAAAAAACAGAGAATTTGCAACAACTCTGAAGCTCAACGGCAAGTCATTTTAACCAGTGTGTGGCTGTAACACTACAGGATCTAATTTGGAGATCACTTAGGCTTAATTATGGCAACCAACCCTGACTGTCAGACTAAGCATGTCCACAAAAGTGTGTAGGAGTAACATCGAAGATACTCTCGTCACTATCTTGATAGATTTGCTGCACAGACTTCTTACTCTTGCTCTAATTCTTGCACAACATACAATAGGGCAGATTTAACTGTGCAATTCTAATTATTCTTCTCAACCAGAGTCAGGTAACACTGCCACTGGTCAGGAAAGGAAATAAGTAAAGAGCCCTTTCTCACCATGTCCAATTGTTTGAGATTATTTTCTTAATTTCTTTCAAATTTCTGGTTACTGATGTATCACATCTAGTCAATCGGCATAGCAAACACTGATATCTTAAAGCTGCAGTTGACAACTTTGCACTCTGTTGGCCCCAAGTGGCAGCTAATGGTAATATTTAATTTTCTTGGGAAATCTTATCCTTTTTGGACACAAAAAATTCTGAAAAAACTGAACAATGTCCTAGAAATCAGGAAATTTGATGTTAGCAAGCCTGTCACTCCTTAAACCTGAAATGTTCTAATTCTAGTGTCTGTGTGCCTTTCCAAAACAGCTCTGTAGAAAATGTGGTGCTGCCAAGATCACATCTTCTATTAAAATAACAAGGGAACGTTTATATCGATTGCATCTACGAACCGTTCACTGTCAAGGTATTTAATTTGTTTTTGCCCTGCTCCTGGGGCCTCAGTTTACGACGATGTTTAGGATTTTTGGTATTACAGGAACTTAATTTTGGAGAGATAGAACTGCAGCCAGACCATGTCTTAATGGGTATAATGACAACGCGATTCATTTTGAATTTGCTCTATGTGCTATATCCAGCTCTGGAGAGGAGGCATGGGGGTCTGCCAGTGGTCATACACCTGAATGAGACTGCATTAACCTGGGATGATAACTGACGAACAAAAACTATCCAAAAAGCAGCTGAGAGTGCTGCTGTGCTAACTGAAAATCCGATTTTAAGGTGTAGGGCCTATAAGCATGATTTGTGACATCATATATTGGTTGGAAGTCAGTCCTGGTCCAATAGTGTGGTTGGTGGCTTACCAGTGCACATCAGAATGGACTTTATAGTGAAGTAGGAGACATCTTGTGTCCATATTATTGCTCCAAGCAGCAGATTGTATGTCTTAATACGTGTCCGGAGGGGGTCTTTAAGTTAAGATACGACAAGCAGTTAGGATTTTTTTCTGTAATGAGGCCCCTGGAAACTAAAGCATGTTTTTATGGTTATGTTTAGGCAACTGAAAGCACTTAGAATCCTGTCAGTCATCATCATCATCAGCCTGTTAGTGCTTCATATGTCCAACCATCATAGCCTCCTCCATATAATTTAGGTGCAGGATAAGGATAATTATGCATTACATACATGGCAAAGCAAATCACTTACACATAAGCATTTTTAGGAGACAGAGATGGGAAGAGGTTCAGTCACCACTTTTGTATGTATTACATAGATTAAATCTGCTTTGTCTCTTCTCTGTTGCATGCTCACAGGGTGCATTTCAACACAAAAAAATCGTACCGAGCATGGATACAGAAATAGAGAGCTTTAAATATGGGCCTCGACGCAACACTCCAGACCCTCTGCCATCCCTTGTGCACAAACCATTCTGGTTTGAAAACATGCAACTCAGCCTCATTCAGCACCGGGGGAAGATATAAACATCAAGTCAACTGGAAAGTGGTCTCTACAGTTTTTGGTCTCTCACCAGCTCATGGTAGACCTAGCACTGCCTTGTGATAGCACACATGCTGCCCAGAAGGGACCAGAATCTATACAAATAAGGGGTAGATTCTGTTAATTCCGCTCTCTTTCAGATTACTCCATCCACTCCTCTCCGGCTTGTGTTTTCCATGAAGCGAGGAAGCGCATTTTCATAAATAGACCTTGGCCGAGCGCTGCGGCGATGAAATTTTAATGAAGCTCCAAGTCTTGAGTGCAGCGCCGGGGCCTTGGAGAATCAGCCCTCTGTTACATTACTATGGCTTTCTCTCTCTCTCTCTCCCTCTCTCTCTCTCCCTCCCTCCTTCTCTCTCAAACACACACGCTAATGCAAACATAAACCCCACCACCACACACACGCACACACACACACACACACACACACACACACACACACACACACACACACACACACACACACACACACACACACACACACACACACACAAACTCTGTTGCAGTGGTGCATGGGGCAGTCATATATGACAGCGTGGCTGGAACGGGACCAGACTGAGGGGAGGGTGTGGTGTGTGTGTGTGTGTGTGTGTGTGTGTGTGTGTGTGTGTGTGTGTGTGTGTGTGTGTTGAGGATTAAGAAAAAGCAGATGTGTGTGTTGGAGGGGCTGTGAGGGAGGCAGTGTGGAGGTCTAATTTGTGTGGCGTGTTTTTGTCCGGTTATTATTTATTGTATCTTGAGGGTTATCGACCCCCGTTAGTGTTCAGTTATGGAGATAAAAACCAAGTTCATGCTGGCAGCCACACACACACACACACACACACACACACACACACACACAAGCAGCCGACACACAGTGGAAGTGTTCAATTCTGTCGATGCAATATTTATCAGCGACGTTCGTAGATAAATCCCGCATTTCAGCCGTCTGAAGGGGTGTTCATTTTTTGGGAGCAACACACACACACACACACACACACACACACACACACACACACACACACACACACACACACTAAAAGAGCATGTTGGGTTGGGAAGCTACAATCCTTCCCCCCTAGTGCAAGTCATTGTGTATTGGACAAAAGCTGATCACAGGGTTGGATGATAGCCTACAAATAAAACATGAACACAAATAACAATAACCTTACACTCTGCCTCACCTCTTCCTTCTGTAGGAGCCCCACAGGAAGAGGTCAAAGGTCAGAAGCAGGTGTAGAATTGGGTTCTTGCTCGGGAGCAATACAGAAACCATCCACCAGGAAAAATTATTTACAAAGAAATGTCTTACATACTTTCTGAGGAAGGATATGTATGAATGGTGATTGGGGAGGTCTTTGTGTGTGTGTGTGTGTGTGTGTGTGTGTGTGTGTGTGGGTGGAGGTGAGGGAGAGGGAGAGGGTGAGCGATGACATTATGCATATGAGGCGGTAATTAAAACATGGCGGCCGTAATTAGGAACATTGTATAACTAATCAGGCCTAATGAGCATCGGGGGCGGGCAAGGCGGTGATCAAACGGCCGAGTTATGAGGCTTAATGGGCGGAGAGCAGGATGACAGTCCCACGGTTTATTCAGCTCCACCGCTTCATTACTATTGTTGAGGCCATAATGAGAAACAAAATCTGAAAATAAATAAATAAATGTAAAGAAATCAGTCCAGGTTGTCAGCATAATGAAGATAATGGGGAAAAGAATGTGGCGAAATAGGATTTATTCAAGATTGACTATGGGATCTTATATGTTATTATTATTATTATTATTATTATTGTGTGTGTGATATACAAAACCGGTCAAGGATCCAGTGGAATAAATACCAGACCCAATGAAAAATGCAATGGAATGCATGAATTATGAAAACCATAACAATATCGTAGCAGCGATATCAATATTTACACAACAGGAATCCCAGATCTTGGGAAAGCCTTCTTTACTGAGAAGAAGAAGAAGAAGAAGAAGAAAAAGAAAAGGAAGAGTGTGACAGGTTTATAAAAACCAAAACAGGCCATATGTCTCATTGTAAGGTCCAGATCGAATTAATAAATAATAATAATAATTCGGATGAAAAAAAAAAAGAAAAGAAAAAGAAAATATAAATCCCAGTCCCATTTTTTTGTTGTTATTTATTGATTGTGAGTGGATTCTGCAGTTTCTGTTTGGAGACCTGTGTGGTTTGAGAGAGGAATCGTCTGTCACTGAACTATGAGACTGATATTCAATAAGAAATTAAACTTTAACTCTTGTTATCGGCATACATTTCCGCCTCTGTCTCGTTAGTGTCAAACTTCACGTTAAATATGCGATTTCAATTCCCATCAATAATGTAGCACCGCCGCCATTTAAATATTAATTTCGCGTTTACAGTCAGTTTATACAGACAGTATATTTGCTGCGTAAAGTTAACATGAGTCATATTCTCTGTTAGAATTAGAAAAAAACAAAAAGTATATGCTCGCGGCAGACGTTTCATCTCTTCCTCTCAACCTGTAACTGCATCTTTATTTAATGTGCGCGAGGAGGGCCTCCCCGCCACGAGTGCGCTATGTGTGCGCGAGCGATTGCCACACCCCCACCCAACACACACACACACACACACATATATATATATATATATATATATAATCCCACGTGCGGGATGTGGGATCAGACACTTGGTCTCAGGCTATGTCACGCGCCGAAACAGAACACCCGCGCGCCTCGCACATACACGCACGCGCGCAAAAAGGCTTAAAAATGAAGAGGGGGATGAAAAATGCAGGCCTACTTATTACAGTGTGGACTGTTCTCTGTGTGATTTAAAAAAAAAAAAAAAAAAATCTTCTTATATTAACAGGGACGCTAAATAAATTAAGAAGGATAAAATCAAATGAATAGCCTATGATCTGCTGTGGTTAATGAAGTAAAAAAATAAATAAATAAAAGCCCCAGTTAATTTGTTATATGAGATGAAAAACACATGTTTAATTAAACTACTTAAATATAAAATAAAAATAAATATAGAATTGGATATTCTAATGTTTTAGGTTTAAAACAAAAAAATAAATTGGATTTATTATTACTGTTAATATTATTTGTGTCTTTGTGGGTTCCACGGTAACATAATTATATAACTTATTTATTCATCTCAAATATTAAAATCCTTCAAATTTGAGCACCCTAGACAGCTGGACAACGAAATGTTTCCTCTATCTCTCCCTCGCGCGCACACACACACACACACACACACACACACACACACACACACACACACACACACGTGCACACCTCACGCGCGCTCACACATCGGAATTATTTATACGTCAGCCCTCCGCCAGCCGCCGGTGGATGCTTATCATCACCGCATCGATACACAAAATAAGAATCAGCAGGGAAAGTTAATCACAGAGCCCGCGGGCCTGCAGGCTGCGGAACCATCAGAACCGTCCAACCGGAAATATTTGCATCAAGTGTGCACCGGTAGGGACTGCAAAGGGCCGGAGAAACCAAACACTGCATCACATTTGAAACATTTTCCTTGAAAAATATCTGCAGGTGATAATGGTGGCTTTTTCGGGGCTGGGTGATTTCATCTTTTCATTGATGGACTCAGCTTTTGGGGAAAGTATTTTTCCTTTTGGGGTTTTCTCTCCAACGCGCAGCCTCTACTGGAGAATCCAAAACCATATCCAGCAGAACAAATCCAACACGCTATTTTGAAAACCGAGTGGAAGAAACAAGATATAAATACGAACTTCCACTTAATTCAGAGAAATATTTTCAAAGAGAGGCACTGGTATGGGCTTCTCTAATCATGTCTCATCAATAATGCATTTTAAAACTGACAGGATGCCCGAAACGCAGGGCGGCTACAACATGAAGCCCCGTTTCTCGGACGGACACCGGCTAAACTTCACCGTTTAGTTACAGTACAATTTTAATGAAATTAAATTTATTGACGGCGGAGAGGAGAGTTCTGGTTTCAGCTGGATGAAAAGCCCAGATGCTGTAAAATGGATTTGAGCCCATATTGCTGCAGCATATTAAATCACTGAACCTCCTAGTTTATTTTCTAATCTAATCTAATGTAATTTAGATTATATTAGATTTTGAAGTTTATAATCCTCATGAGATAAAAAAGGAAAATTATTACCAGATAAAACGGACGGCCTATAATGAATTAATAAGGAAGGCAAAATAATTATTTTGATCATCTGAAACTTGTCAGCATTCAATGTGTGGAAGAATTTAATTAAGGCCTCCATGCATTTCACATCATCTTTTACAGATGGAGGTAACACACTCTGGGTACAGTATGTATCACATTATGTACATAATCATTATCTACAGCAAACTAATAAGCTGATGAGGAACATCTTGCTTATATAGCATAATGCAAAAAGTAAATAATTTCAAATGCAAGAATCCTGGTAGATAAAATCAACTAATACCATGTCAGAAAACATACATTTATAGTTGTTTTTTGCACTTATTGGTGGTTGTTTTAATCCGTCTTCACCAGAGTATTGCTGGACTAATGCGTTTTTAGCATAAACACCACACACCAATACACTAGGAAAAATGCGAAGTAGGCTGGATGAAAAACTCAGAATTGGGCTGCTGGGCCACTTTGATTAAAAAGCAAACTCATCTTCCCAGAAGTCCCTTTCAAATGCAACAAACTGACAGAAACAAACTGACAGAGAAACCAATAATTGGTGTGTGTGTGGAGGCTGGCTGGATGTGTGTATATGAGGGTGTGTGTATGGTTGGTTGGGGCTTGTGTTTGGGGATTTGCTCCTTGTGGACTGGGTAGCTTTATTTCTCTGCCCTATATATCTGTCCGCCTTCACTCTCTCTCTCTTTTCCCTCTCTGCTCTGGAGGCTGCTGCTGCTGCTGAAGGGATGTATGAAGCGCTACTTTCTTGTCTAGGTGATGAATAATGCAGGGCTCGGAGGCCAGCAAGTTTCCAGTTAAATACCAATTTGCTTAACCAGTGTTTCCAGCCTCTGCCAGCTCCACTCAGTATAGCAGGGAGCTGCACCGGCCTTTGGTAATTAAAGAAAAGATCTATATCTGCAGGAGTGGAAAAGTCCTTCTGCCCAGCGTGTGGTCATCAAACGGTCGCCCTGCGTAGTCACATCTCCTGATTTTATTTATGAAGCTGAAATTTAAACAGGAGCAAATCACCAAGTCGCAGGTGGAATAAATCAAAAGCAGTGTTGAGATGGGTTTTAAGTTTCCAAAGTTTTAAATATGTTTCATAAAAGAGTGCCTTTATATTCACTGTTTTAAGATTTCAGCACATCCTATGAGTAAATAAGACTTCTTTTTCAATACTATTAAATTACTCTTTAATTAAAGTTCTGCCATCACAATATGAGAAACTGGAATAACTAAGATTCAAGTCTGAAGTTTTGTTAGAAGTCTGTAAAAGTTTGATATGCATTCATTGGTGACCAGGATGAATGATGGTTTATTTAAAAGCACCCACACAACCTACACAGTGTGTTCTCACTCTATGTGTCTGATTAGACCTCTTTATTGGACTGCTCTATGGGCAAGCACAGACTGAATTTGCCTGATGTTTCCCTCACTGTCTGTTAGCTTTGTTGCGCCTACTAACACAGGACAACTTAATCATTCTTATTGGTGCAATTTGATGACCTCACATAATCCCCAGCACAGCTCCAGCGATCTTTAACCTGGCATCCAAGCTAACAAAATATGTCATAACACCTGTTTTCATGATTGTCATGATTCTATGCTGCACTTCTCAGAGCTGCACCTGCCAATCAAACACAGTAAGCCGGACTCTGACGTCTTCCTTGAATTTTCTGTTAATGACGTTTGAATTTTGGGATCTACCTACCTAATCTATCTTTTATGTAGCCACTAGCATTGCGGCTATCTTTGCTCATGCTAAACACCAAGTCCTATCTTTTCATTTTCCTTACAAGCAGCCTCTTGTGCTTGTGAGAATAATGGCTGTCCTCTCTCATAAGCGAAGAGTGATGTTACAGTGCCACAAAACCTCTGTGGGAGGAGGACGAGGAATACACCGTGCCGAACATTGGCCCCATTTACACTTATCATTTCAAGTGTCTCATATCCAGATAAAATCCAGATGGGATTGAATACACTTTTTATTTACACTTAGCCACATAGTATAAGCCTCTCTATTGGCCAGATCACAAAACAGACTGCTGTTGTTTAATGAGACAGCGAGCGAAGGCCACCGCATGAGATAATTCAGACTCAGAATTCCACTTTGCACTTTTTATATATCAAGTCAGTGAGCCGATCCACCCAAAATAAATGTCTTATGTGAGTCTGTTTTTTAACCATAGCTTTCACCAAGTAGCTTTCACCTAAGAAAACCATTAAGGGGCCAGATCAAAAAAGCTCATATGAGTCTTTTTGGATGGTCCACCAGCCAGAATGTTACTACTGGGGTGGCTGTGGCAGTTCGATCACAGGCATGTCAAAGTGTCTTTGGGCAAGATACTGAACCCCTAATTGCTCCTGATTCTGTGCCTTCGGTGTTTGAATGTGTTTTAATGGATTAGTTCATTTCTGATGAGCAGATGGCACCTGGCATGGCAGCCTCTGGCATCAGTGTATGAATGTGTGCGAATGGATGAATGTGACATGTAGTGCAACACGTGGTGAGTGGTTGGAAGACTAGAAAGGCACCATATAAGAGCAACTCCATTGACCATTAATTATCATCACCATTAACAGTTAAGGAAGAGCACATCTATATGCAAGTAGTCGTAGTCCAGTCCTGCAGCTATGGGTGAGTGAAATTTGTTCCCCCGGCCAAAAAAGCACAACACTCTAAAAAGGTAAACCATTTCACTGGTGGAGCCTGTTGTGGGATTTTTTACTCAGCACAACTACTGTATTACTTACACCACTGAGAGTTGGTGGATGGTTTTGTCTAGTATATTTATATCTAAAGCATGATTCACTAAATTTGCCCAAATATAAAACATCTTAAATTAACTTTTAAACTACTATTTCTGACTCTAGATAACCAACCGTACAAGTTCCCCATACTAGTTTTTTTTTTTTTTTTTTTTTTTTTAGAAAAACAGGCCTTTTGAGCAGTGGGCTTTTGTTTTTGG
Source organism: Dicentrarchus labrax (assembly GCF_905237075.1). Classification (NCBI taxonomy): domain Eukaryota; kingdom Metazoa; phylum Chordata; class Actinopteri; family Moronidae; genus Dicentrarchus; species Dicentrarchus labrax. Next base: position 26,841,889 of record NW_026136705.1, on the reverse strand, counting down.
GATAATGGGCTGTCAGACATTTTTTTTTTTTTGACTACTGGGGTTTTGGAATAATGTGCCGGTAAAACAATGGGCTGAAATGTTACGTAAACATCAGTGAGAAGACTTGACTAAATAGAACTTATAGCAACATTTATAATATGCAGGCCTCCTCTTTCCATGTGATCTTTCTTACGTTTGGATCAAACAGATGCCATTACAAGGAGCAGAGTGAGGTCAGCTCCCCCACAGCTCCCGATTCACAAACAAGCAGCAGGAGCCTGAACGTCAGGGCGGACGTCAAGCGGAGTCCCTGCTGAGTCCAGGGCAGTTCAGCTTCCTTCCGGGTGAGGATTAGAGCTGGAACAGGGCTGCCTGTGGCCCCAGGTCGTCCTGCCACCCCCCATCCCCTCTCCTCCCCTTCCCAATCAGCTCACCGAGGCGGGATGCAGAACAGAATCAGTCCTCCTCCCCACCAACCCCGAAAAAGTAAACACTGCCTCTCCGTTCCCTCGCCAATTGTTATTCATAGAGCGGATAAATATTTAATTCCATCTAAGGATACCTTTTGTTAACAGAATTACCGTACAAGCCTTGCAGCCTATAAATCCCACAATGAATTCAAATTCTGTTCGCTCTCCATCCGTGTGCTGGTTCAGTACTCGTGCTGGTGTGTGTGCGAGTGTGGCGACACTGGTGTTAGGAATGAGGAGGAAGAGGACAAGTAGGATGAAGATGGGGATGAGGTCAAGTGAGAAGAGGAAAAGAAGGTGGGGGAGGAGGAGAAACAGCGAGAACAAGGGTGAAAAGTGTGAAATGGAGGACGAAGAAGGGAGAGGGGAGGAGCAAAATGTGTTGAAGAAGGAGGCCATGGGGTTGGGGAAAGGAAGATGAAGAGGAGGTGGCGGTGAAAGAGTTGCAGGATGAGTTTAACAACATGTCTGAGGAAGGGATGGGATGAAGCTGAGGAAGAAGAGGAGGAGACAGAAACAAAAGAATATGGAGGACAAAGAGGTGGTGAAGGAGGAAAAGTCAGGATTCAGGAGGAGACAGAAGTGAAAGAAGAAGACAAAGTGGAGTAGGGAAAACAAGTGGAAGAAGGGGAGTAACAAGGTTAGGAGGAAGTGGAGTGAAAAGAGGAATGGAAGGCAGAAGAAGAGGAGGCGTTAGAGATTGAGGATGAAGAAGTGATTGAGGTTGAGGAAGATGAAGAGGACAGGAGGTCGAGAAGATGACTGAGGCAGAGGAAGAGGATATGAAGGAATGGCAGGAGGAGTTTAACAAGGAGGAAAGAAAAGAGGTAGAGGATAAGAAGGTGGAGGAGTGACTGGGGCAGTAAAGGAGGAGAGAGTGCAAAGGGAAGAATTGGTTGGAGACAGGAGAGCCCTTTGGAAAAAAGAAGAGGATGAGGTGAGAGAAGGGAGGCACAGAGACAAGAGACAGAGGAGGACAGAGAAGGACAAGGAGGCAAAAAGAGGTGGTAATGAACAAACGAGAGCAGCAGTGGGGGAAAGGTACATGGAAAGAGAGGAAGAGAAGGAGAGGGGGAAAGGTGGCAAAGTTTGCCACGAGAGAGAGGAAGATGCAGAAGCGGGAGGAGGTGGATATAGCACAGGAAAAAGAGAAGAGGACAAGGGAAGAGAAATGATGAAGACAAAAGCAGAGGTGGTGCAGTATAAAGATGAAGAATGTGATGAAAGAAGAAAAAGAAGACAGAAGAGGACAATATGGGGGAAGAGGGGACAGAAACTACAAGGAAGAAGAGGTGCCAGAGTGGAAGTAGACGCAGAAGGCTCCATTGATCTGGAGCATGAAAATCCAGACTGCCTTGCTACTTTGTATTCCTTTTGAGCCATAAATAATGGATTGATGAGTTCTGATGAGAACATTATCACTGGGATGAGCTTAATGAGCACACTGACTGTAAAGGATCTGACGGACCAACACTGTAATCACCCAGTTGAATCACCATGACCCCAAACAAAAAGATGTGTAAACCTATCGATTCCGAATAAAGTCAGCGGCTTTGATCCCTGAAGAAGGGGCATGGAAGGAGTCAATAATTTCACTCCTGTTTCTACCTGAGTTTCATTTCAATCGAGGCATTTGTTTGGTCAGCCACTGGAGATTAAGACCTGTTGAGGCCACTGTTCGAGAGAGCCTGAAGACTGTTGGCTCGCGATTAAAGTTTAATCAGCCCCGCTTGGTGTTGATAATATTCTTTCCCCCCTCTTTTTTTAATGAAATTCTTCTTTTTTTTCTATAATTCCCCTAAGCAGGATTGAATGGATGGTGGAGAAGAGGGTACGCGTTTCTCATGGAGCAAAAAGGTTTCAATTGGGTCTCTTTGATAGCTCTTAATAATATCCCCATGGTTGATGGATAAAATCAAATAGAATGATAAGTCTTTGATTTATGTCTTGAACATCAAACCCGCGTGTGTGTATAACGGAGCTGAAGGAGTCCGTTTGACTCATTTCTCTAGTAAAAAATAATATCCTTCGCCTGATCCAGGAGCTTTTGAATTAGTGTGATCACAAATATTTTATCCAGCTCAACATGTGGTGCAGCTGTCCGTCAGCCTGGCATGAATGAGGACATACGATGGAGTTCAAGGGTTTCCTGATTATGATCATGTAAGACACCCTGATGTGTTTTACATTCACAGCATCAGATGATTTTAAAGGATTACAATGTGGGTTTATTACAAGAATAACTCCAATTATTGTTCTTTTGGCAATAATTTCTATCTTGAACACACAATTAGACAGGTTGTAAACAGTTCCACAGTTTAACCAGGTTATTTGAACTACTTTAGGTATGTGGAAGTCAAGCCAAATGTTGATAATAATTCTTCATTGCACAATATAGTAAGTACAGTCAGTTACCAAAAAGTCCAGAAGTCTATAAACTGTGAAGGATGTTTACAACTGAATGTTTGAGTTATTTCCCTTTAGTTTTTAAGATTTTAGACTATTTTGAATGGTCTGAATAAAGATGACAATGTGAAAGTATGCAGTTTTCCAGTATATACATTTATTTTAAGGAATATGAATGTCATATGAATGTCATATTAGTATATTTAAATATTTAGGTTACCTTTTAACAACCACAATCATGGTTGTCCTGTCCATTTTAAAATTCTGTATAATGCAGCAACTGTACACTGACTGGCAGAGAGTTCACATTAAGTATGTAGGATATGTATATTATGGCTTATTTAATATTAATAGCTTTTATTAGCTTAATACATGCTAGCATATTCATGATGGTCACCTAATGGAATAAAGTAGGGGCCTCTCACTGCAAAAAATGTCCATTTTAAAGGACAATTTGCGCACAACTGGAGGTTCTGCTCATTTCAGGAGCTGATGTTTTCCAATTTAAACACATTAAGAGATCTCCTAAGTAATGACCCAAGGAGCAATTTATTTAATATTTCCTTTAAAATTAAGTCTAAGACTGAATGCTGATATATACTTCACACATACATTTCTTACAGTGTAGAGGGAGAGCTATGAGTGAGCAATCAAGTCAAGGATTTGCCTTTTAACACTTTTTACCCGAGCAACATTTGCTGACTGTGCACTCTTGAATTTGCATTTGTAGAAATATTCTGCTGGCCATTGACATACTGCAAGCTCAACAGTAACAACATGTATAGACTGTTTGCTCTAATAAAGCTCCCTCAAAAGGCAAAAGTCAAAATATTAATTTTGCACTTTCGTTCAAATGTTTTCAGTGTTTTTTTATTTCTTTGGAGCTTATTTATGATCACTTTACTTTTAGTTCAGAGATGTCCACTTTTTGGGGGGCCCAGGTGTCTCATCAGTCCCTTGGAGAGGGAGTTTGTTCCTGGGCAGGCTAAAGACTTCACACAAGACACAAGACTTATACTTGTCTAACTTTAACCAACAATAAAGGTCCATGCCTGTGCACATAATTGTTGATTTGCGATGAAGCTGAAGATAGAAGAGAACTGCAGTGTAAGTCTGTACTGAAAAGTTTTTCACTCTTTTTGTGAGCACATGTAGTAACTCTCATCAACCATCGTGCAGTAAGCGATAACATTTTCAACACTATCAATCTTTTTCCTGCTGAAGTGTGGAACCCTGAAAGGACAGCGCTCTATATGTTGGAAGAAAGGGACTCAAAACCCATTGAAATTCACAGGCCATTTTTAAAAAATTTAACTTCTCACCGAGCATATTCACACCTATAAAGCTACTAATTTCCACTGAAATGAACAGAATTAGAAGAAAGGTTTGAATGTGGCGTACATTTACAAAATGAAATGAAAGGGAGGTAGTGATGGGACTTATATAGGTAGATAGATTTATACTTTATTCTCCCATGGGACATTTGAGCCCTACAAAGCTAGACCCATCAATGTATGTGGGCACACAACACTGGCAGGCAGAAAACATTAAAGAGTACACAAGAATACAATACCAAAACAAATACAAATACAAAAATATACACTGTGAGGCATCAATCAATTATGTTTATGTGCTGCAGTACAGCCTCCATAACCTCTGCTTATTTTAGGCTACAATTTAAAACTCTAATTGACACAGGCACAAAGGAGTTCTTAAACCGATTCAATTTACACCACTGAGCTCTGTATTGTCTGCCTGAGGGTAACTGCTCATATTGAGAGAACAGACTTTGGGATGGATCACAGAGGATTCTGTTACTGGTCATATAGAGACAGGATATTATGCTGATCTTTCTTACCTGATTTTCATCACACTCTGAACCAAGTAAAACTTTTGATTTTAATGACACAGGAAGGTTTGCAAACCATGAAGTAATTTCCTAATTATAAATAACACTCTCCAAAACAGGCTGATAAATCAAAAACATAATTTTCTGTTCAACTCCATACAGACTATGTTGCAGCAGCAAGAGCCAGGGTCGCCAGCCAAGCAGTTTGAAGCATTAATTTGCGTAATGAGTTAACATTTTTGTTATTAGTTATAGATTCAAAAGGTTCCATTTAATGTGGAGAGGTTGTTTGTAGTGGTGAACCCACTGATAATCAACACTCAACTCTAAACTTAGCTTCTATTAATTCTACTTCTGCATGCTTTAGTCTCACAACCCTCATTAACAACACACATAATATCATACGCAGATTTAAACAATCACTGATGAATCTAATGTATGCCACCCACCCAGCAAAAAAACAGCAGACAGACAAGTATACTGCAGCAACTAGCTAGTAAAGAGTGTGAAACATCTCACAGCTAAACAGCCAGATATATTTTCTCATGAGGTGGTGGAGACCAAACCAGAACCAAAAGGAGTTATTTTTGGACTTCCAGTCATCAGGCAGGCAGAAACACAACTCTAACTTAATGAAGTGTTTCTCCGTGTCTTATAGAAGTGTAAATATGCAATTGTTTGCGAGCACACTAGCCATAAAAAATTCATAGGGTATGTGAGGGCTAAAAGCATAAAATATCATATTTACATTAATGAAGTGGTATTCGTATGTATGCCAAAATCTTGCTAACATGATATTACTCCTAATTACAGCAGTTTCCTGCTCCTTGTTGGTTTGGGCGAGGCTTGAAGGTGTAGACGTCTGAGGTAAGTATGGGTGTGTGTGTGGGAGAGTTGTTGCTGGTGATGGTGGATGGGTGGTGAGAGTGATGGAGGAGCCACTCTTACTGCCGGAGAGTCAGAGTGGGGTGAATGTCCTCTCTGATTAGCAGGGCCGTCTGTGAGTGCACTAATGTACCTCGCTATTAGCATGTTTCTCCTGGTTGCCACGGGCAGCGCCGCTCCAACTCCCCATTTGACATGTCAGAATGCATATCAGTCACAGAACGCCGTGGCCCGTGGGCTTCACATCGCTAAGAGAGAGGGAGAGAGAGAGGGTGTGGGTAAGAGCGGTAAGTGCGTCAGGGAGTGTGTTCTTGTCCTTGGTTGAGTTTTATCTCTTCGGAATGAGGACGTTTTTATGGAGCAAGGCGGTTTCAGGTTGTCACTTCTTCCAGGGTAAGTTCATAGTCTGGGTTCACGAGCTATGATTACAAGTAGGATGGTTCAGGCTCAGGAAAGGTTTTAAGTGTGGTGTGTGGTTTGCATAAAAACACGAGTATGGATAAATGATAAATATGGATGAAAAAGGGGGAACACGAGGGATGGAAGAGGAGCAAGAGGGAGAGAAAAAGAAGGATAGATAAATTCATTTGGAAAACAAAAGCAGTTAAAAAAGTTGCTTTATGGTATTACTATGTATGAAATCATAATGTCCAGTTCCTAAAGAAGAAGCTGCATAAACACTGTATCAGACATTTTTTATTGAACATTTCCTCATACAGCAAGCCACGTGAGCAATTCCAGAGAGAATATATCCCATATTATTGTTTCCCACTTTGTACAGGAGTAGAATAAATGCCATCTTAACCTCTGCCAAAGCAGCACAATCCTTTGCGGTTGAAGAAGAAATGCTTCCCAAATATACAGCAAAAAACGAATAGCCTTCAGACCAGTGAGCCAACATGCATCCTGACTCTGTTTGACCAGAATGGATCATAAATGGCTGCTGTGAAAAGCTCTATTGGTGGAGGTAAGGTTCAAGGAGCACTTTTTTAATAAACCTGATTTGTCCAATTATGTTTATCAGAATGCGTTACACCTATTTGCTGCATTTATCCCGCCCTGATCCAAATGGGACTGGAAGACACTGTGAAAGAACTTGGCCTCAACCACATCCAACACATTTGTGATGAACTTGAAATGGATGAATTGTAAGCTAGGCCCTATCATCCAACATCAGTGTCCGACCTCACTAATGATTCTTGTGGCTGATTGAGAGAAACTGTCTGTTGCTACATTCCATAATCTTTTGGGAAACAAAACAACCACATGTTGGTGTAATGTTCAGGTATACACATATGATTGTTCACAGAAACATAGATACCATAGATAAAAATGAAAACAGTAGGGGAAAAACCTATAATTCAAACGAAACAAAGTGACAGCTTACAGAAAAGATAGCGAAAAAAAGAGACGGAAACAGAGACCTCAACATCCATAAACTTGGCTGGCCTGTAGAGCTTGATCAATCATGAATAGATAGACAGAGGCAGTGGGTGAGAGAGAGAAGGAAGGGTAGGTGAATGAAAAAGATGCCTGAAGGAAGGCAGGAGCCCTTTGCCAGTCCGAGGAGCGATCTGTCTGCCTAAAGAGCTTTGTTACCATATTAACTGACGTCTCAAGATGGCCTTGTCGAAGAAAACAGAGCTGAGCATGGGTGGATTGATGGAAAGAAAAGAGAAAGAGAGAGAGAGAGAGAGAGAGAGAGAGAGGGCCCGAGTGGTGAACAGTGTAGCAGAAAGCATGAAAGGCCTCAGAGAACAAGTGCAGGGCCGAGGAGGCAGAGAGGCAGGCTAGCGAGATGGGAAAACAAAAGAGAATAAAAATCCCCTTAACTTTTCCCAACAACAGCACCGAAACCCTCGACCCACCACTCCTTCCCTCCATCCCCTCCTTCCTCCTTGTACTCCCATCTCCCATTATTTTTCTCCCGTGTTACTTTCTTCTGAAAATCACCCCGAGGCTAGGCACTCTCCTGGGTGGCTCACCCCCAAGCAGAGCCCTTGTTCCTTGCACGCTGGTAATAATTTGAGCCTGCTGAAAGAACCGAGGCTTTTAGAGGGATCAACCCGTGCACCTCCTCCTTCACTGCCTCCTCCTCCTCTTCTCACCCCGCCTGCATCCGAGGCATCAGGCCTTCTCCCACACCGCCGCTGCTCCACGCGCCTCCACATGCCTTCTCCACTCCTTCCTCAGGATCCGTGGTCCAAACCGCCGCCTGGTTCCTCCCTCCTGACCTGCCCTCCATCCACAGCTGCCATTCAGAAATGCAGCTGTAGCCACCTGACATGTATTGCTCCTGAGGAGCTCAGAAGGAGAGAGAAAACTTAAGAGACAAGACAAAGAGAATGAGAGAATTGTTTGTGCTGTTCTGGCCCACAAAGAGAAATGTGACGAGGAGCACTGTTGTGGAAGAAGAGAAAAAAAACCTGAAGGAAGGAGAGACAGAAGAGAGGCTGAACAGAAAAAAAAAACAACGAACAGCCACTCTGCTGTGGGTTCATGCATTTTGTACAGCCGCTAGACTCCACCGTCTCCACCGTCCAATTTACAGCTGCCATCTTCCATATGCGGTTTCATGCCTCTTGCCGCTCACAGCCAGCCTTGTCTCCTGACATTTTTACTATTTAATCTCTTACAATCAGCCCTGATCTACTACTACAGTATGAACAGCTAGCACTTGGCTGGAATGAAACTACTTCTTTTACCCACGTACTGCAAGGCGAAGAATTGCACCTATACTTGATTGTACTGATACATTTGTAACTTAGCTTATTTCACTGATACACTGATTTTAAGCTGTAAACTCTATAATCAGTTGTGAAACTGGAATGTAGCTGCCATTCCACTGTCCAATGCCCCCATTATTCCATTATCATAACCCCAATAGTAATAATAAATAATAATAAAAATAATAATAAATGTCCAATTTGACCGAAAGTCCGTTTGCCTGACTACTCATTATCCCGAGAACAAAGGGCCTTTGCTCCGAAGGCCAATTGCTCTGAAAGTACACACTCCCTGCAGCTTAACCGTGCCAGTGTCACATTTTGCCTTGCTTAGGTGTGAAAGAGACAAGGTGGACCAGTGTGTGTATTGTGCGCTTTGGCGTGACACCACGTTGTAGTTTAATCCACTTTGATCTTTTCCCAAACCTAACCAATCAGTTTTAGTCCCTAAATCTATCCAAACTGTTTTTTTTTAATTGTTGGTAACTTGACTGCGCTAGAGAATAGTGTGTCAGCGTCAGTGGACCGACATGTGTAATGCTTTAGTGTGAAAGGACTACTGCCACTGACGTACTGAGGACAAATATACTGAATCACTCCCCTAAATAAGGGGAGTGACTCAGCAACAAGCATCTGGAATAACAAGATGTCAGAAGTGAGTTTAACAAGTGAGGCGAGTGAGGCTGATCAGTCAAGGCAACCTATCAGCCATCTGTCCCTGCCTTCGGGCAGAAGAGAACACTTGGGACAGCTCTGAGATCAGCACCCTGGACAGCAGTTCATTCAACTGATGTGGGATGAGAGGCTGACAAAGCTGATGTACTGAAATATGTTATTTTGTTGTTGTTGTTGTTGTTGTTGTTGTTGTTGTTGTTGTTGTTTTACAGCTGCTGAACATAAAAAAATTTTTTAATTTTGTGTAATCACCAAAATTTGTATGTATGTCTGACAGTTTGCGACCTGCTTTTTGGCTTTTTAAGTTAAGTGAAAAATATAATATAAATATAAATTTTCATATACCACTGAAAGTCTAATGATACTGGCGATCACACACTATGTATGCCAAACATACTGATAGTGCTGCAGCTGGAAACAAAACACACTTCTTGTTTGACACTTTCCTTTCTTGGACCTATTATCCCTTTCGTGTTGTACAATTTCATTATGCAAGTGATGTTTATTTGACTTTTCTGAGGCAAAGGAGAAGATGTGAGGAGAGAAGGAGGAGGTAGAGGGGTTGATACAAAGAAGAAGAGTAGGCATCACATGATCACTTCTCATAGTGGACCTGAGCAGGGACATCTCCTCTGTGTAAAGACACAACAGGAGTTTTAACGGTCAGATCACCGAGCATCACTCATCCGCAGTGCACTGAGGGATGTGAGTGTGCAACTAGTGTGTGTACTTCTGTGTATGTCATACACACCTGCATTGATCTTAACTCAGGGGTGGTGATGCACACAGAGAAAAACACAGACCCGCCCCAAACAGACACACACCTGCATTTACACACAGGTGGCAGGGCAGGTACAGTGTGCTCCTCTGTCCTGCCATCCACCGCTGGCAGATCTTTTATTTAGCCGCTGCAGCAAGCGGCTCCTTCTCATGAATTATGCAGCCGCGGGCCCCTGTAACAAGCTCCAGGCCGACTCTACACCTTGTGTGTGGCTTAAAATATAGATAAAAGCTGAACAGCCAGCTACAAACATAGTCTTTTTTTCAAGACAGAAGCAGGCTGGTGAGGAGAGAGTCCACAGCAATTAGGCGAGGCTGTTGTGCTGCAGAGTCGGGCCGGTCGGGACCCGCAGAGAAAAGTCCAGCTGTTGACTGTATGGAGGCAGAAACAGAACAGAGCAGAATAGAAGAGAGTAGAAAAGAGCACAGCAAAGCCAAATACTGAACCGAACTTATTAAAGCACAACAGAGCCGAGCAACGCAGAGCAATTCACACCAAAGCAATAACAACAACAGCAGCCGGAATAGTTTTATCTATGTTATTAGCTGAAGATGAAGGGCTGCGTGCATCGACTGACATCTTTCGGCTTGTTTCTGCTCTTTGAGCACCCCGGATGAAGGGAGTTCTTTGTGTTGGTGAGATGAGCTTGAAGTCAGCTCCCTCTGCTGATTTCATAACAAAGCTTATGCAACCTCCAAGAAGAGAACAGTGTGTGCAATAGCTGGTGTGTTTTTTTTGTTTTTTTTTTCCAGCCAAAGGATACAAGAATACGCTTGGATAATTGTATAAAACTTATTGAACAATAGACAGACACACACAGTTCAACATTTTATGTGTTTAATGTTGACATAAGCTTATAATAATAAGTAAATGCCTTCCTAACCATTCAATTTTGACAGTTTACTAATGTTGCGCCAGAAAACTGCTCCCTTAGCTGGGTCCACTGGGGCTTGAGGGAAAGCAAAGGATTTTATCCATTCATCATTATGAACAAATCCCACAAGAAATAAACAAAAATACAAAAATTAAATAACCCTGATGACAAATATTGTAGTCAAGATGTCACTTAGCTTGTTCTGCCTCCGTGCCACAGATTATCGAAGTGATTTAAAAATTGTTTATAGCATTTCACTGTGTGAAATATTGCTCCATTATGGTGAAGACAGCAAGCGAGTAGTGGATGTGAGAGAGACCAGGAGGAAACACAGACATGAAGAGCAGCTGTCCTGATGCATGAGCAAGACACAAGCGGCACGGGAGGACAGCTAGGGAAATCATTTGTGACCACAAAAAGTCAATGAAAGCCACAGAGATCCAGCAAAGTGAAAGGAGATCTTGAGCATAGGATGACCTCACTTGGGGGGCTTGGTGCAGGACTAGGTTTGTAGGGGATACATGCCAGAGGCTGTAGTTTCCCAGTTAAAGGCAGAGAATCTGGAGTGTGTCACTGTGGAGGTCCAGAAAGGGGAGAGATGTTTCTGCAAAATTCAATTACAATGTTTTAGCGTGTTCAATGTTTTAAGTTTTAAAAAAATAATCATTTTGTATATATGCACAAGATATTGGGAAATGTGGTTATGGTAAATAAGGTATGGTTAAGGTCAGATAAAGATCTTGGTCTGTAACAGGACACGAAATTGCATCCTGCATGAAAGTTGTATGTCCATCCACAACCGCACCCTCCACTATGGACACCCAATTTCCAACACTGTCACTGAACACTGGATGTGAACAGTAATTCAGTGCAGGGCTGTGAGAGACAGAAAAATGGGTGCTCACAAGGGAACAAAATGTGGACCATGGAGTTTATGTAAGTCTTAAGCCTCCAACCAATTAATTGGCTTCAGAGCTTTATAATCACTGGGTTTGGGAATATGACACAAAAATGTTTTGGTACAAAATTAACAAAGAGAACGCTACCCAGTGAGTACGAGGATCCAGAGGGACTGATGGTCATCTCATGGAAAGAGCAGATTTTCACCTTTTGGCAGTGAGTACATATATAGTGACTCAGATGCCTATGTAAACTCAGTCACGTTACACAGGGGCTGCATGGTTCAGTCATTATAGTTTGTCTTATTTTGAAGTTCATGTGTGTTTCCTGTTTTATTTTGTACTCACCTTTTTGTGTTTCCAACCAGTTGTAATTGTTTGCCCCACCCTAATCACCTGCACATGCATCTGATTACCCCACACCTGTTTAGTATATAGTCACTGTGTTTCCTCCCTTCTGTGCCAGTACTTTGAACTTTGGTTTTGGGGATTTTTTTGCTTGCCTTTTGCCTTTGCCCCTTGGACTTGTTTGCCTGTTATTTGGATTACCTATGTCTTGAACTTTGCTTTCCTTGTGTGTGCCAAGTTGTCCATTTGAGTCCAGTTTCTTGTTCTGGTCATAACACAAAGTTCATATTACTGGCCATGGAAATGCACCAAGCCTCAGCTGGTAGAGTAAATACAGTTTTGTTCAGAAGTCAAATAAACAGGCTCACTTACATTTCGAAAAGGTAATTTGACTGTTAATATTTTGGATGGATTAGAAACAAATATTTGACACTTCGCAATCCATACATTCATTGTCCAAAAGTCACATACATACATACGTTACATAATTTTACTGTAGTTATGTGCCTTTTAGTGTAATGCCTGATCTTCTCTAAACTGCCTATACATAGCTGATATGGAATAATAAATGAATGACAAAGCTTTTTTTACCATTCACACATAAAATCTTTATAATCATTACTTAAAATAAAACCTTGACATGAAACAGAATCTAAACGTATGAAACATCACATAACTGTAATAGCTCCAATGTGTGCTTATGAATTGTTTAAAAACCTCCAATAATCCTTTCATATACCGTTTGTAATGGTATCCTGATTCTTTGAACAGGAAATTATGTGAATGTCACCATGAATTCAACAGTGAGTATGATATCATACAACAGTGAGTTATCTATTCATGGCTCCATTAATGAATCATAGCCTCCCTAGACTTTATACTCCAGACATGCCCTCTTTGAATATGTCATAAGCTCTTATTCTTTTTTAATGGGGCAGCAAATCACAGCCCAAAACAAATATATAAACTTGTGCAAACATTACAGCGGAGGAGAGGGGAGGAGCTTATAGAGAACTTACCTGGGTTGGTCTGGAAAATGCAGGAAACCTGTACGCAGGAGTTGTGGTTGTACATCGAGTGTGTGCTGAGAACTGTGCAAAATACCCTGTCTTTCTCTCCAAGTTACATTATTTATACTTTATACCCAGAAGGCTCTTTAAGCTAGTCAAAGCTTCTGTTTGCATCGCTTTGCTAGGCTGTACCTTGGGAAACATCACTGCAGAGATAAACTGCAGTGTCCTCCCTCAAACCAAATTTGGGTAAAGGTCAGAGAACAGAATGTTGTGAACACCATTTCTCCTTTTGCTGCACAGACACTGCTGCTGGTAGCATAAGTCCTCCACCCTCCAGATTTTAAAAATGTTTTATTATATGATGCGTTGTAGCATTGCAGTTTGCAGACATTTGGATACTTAGACTGGCAGTTTGCATTGTCTGCATTTCAGCCAAAACTTTCTGCACGTAAGGCCGCACATACAGCCAAGACAGAGTAACAGTATCATCCCTTTTTCAGCCCAGCTGACAAATGCAAGTCCCATTTACTCTCCTTTAATCTCTGGTTTGGTCTCTCTACCAACTCCTAAGGAAAATATCTGACTCTTTTGCTGCTGGGTGTCTCAAAGTCAGATGAGACGTATGGATGGATGTTTAATATACAGTGTATGGCAGCTGGAGAACCAACAATAACCTAAAACAAACTAAAGGCTGCTCAGGACTGCAGTCTTTCAGTGGGTGCAGCACCACAATAAACATTTTGATATTACACAGCTATCAACTTCTATTGCTGACTGAATGACCGATCATACAACTGCATAGGAAAACCTGTGATTAAATGACATAAATCAGATGGTCATTTTCACCAGTAATATACATCACCCAGTTTCGCACACAGCACTTACCAGAAGAGAGAAATGGTAAAAAAATTCATATGCCACAAAAGTCTTTGGCCGGTTCATATTCAGCCAAGGACCTTCCACTCCCCATCTCGCTCTCCCTCCTCAATTACCTCAGCTAACTTTCCACTGTCAGCTATTGAGGATAAAATATAAAAAACAAGAGTTAAAAAAGAAAAAGTTCAGTCAATGTAAAGAGTAAAAAGTAGTAAAAATAAAGGCTGAACACAATGTGGGTCTTAAGATGCTTTTAAAGATCTGCACTGATTTGACTTCTCAGACTTTTCAGTGAGCTGTTCCAAAGTCGAGGTTGAGTTGAGTCTAGCCAAACTACTTTATAAGTCACACAGTGTTATTTTCTTTTCCTGTATCCTGACTGTGTGTGTGAAGCTGCTCTCGTCTGGCTGCGGCGCTTCAGAGAGACCGATATTCAAATCACTGTGATCAGTCTTTAGTTCGGTAATCAACGCCTGGAGTACGTTCACTGCTCGTCCTCTTCAGATAGATAAATAATGCACATCTCAGCAATTAAAACACACAGATCTGATGCCATGTCACTAATTTATTGATTACCCCTCAGTGCTTCAAGATGACAGGGTTAAATGTCAATCAGATGATCTGAGTCACACATCAGTTGGAGTTATTCATTCCTCCGGCCAGCAGAAAGAATACAATTTTCCCTGTAATGGGTCTATGTATTATTAACTGTTATGCTAAGTTGTGTTGAACTGCTTTCGGGGAGATGCTGTGGTCATTCCCGATTAGCTACTGCCTTGGATGAGACTTTAAAGTGAATAAGAAAGTGCTGACTATTTGATGTTGGTGGCTGCAACCACTCTTTCGTCACCAGAAGAGTCTCATGAGGACGATGGCGTCGCTGCTTGTTGTCTTCTGATGGGCTGAAGTTGTACTGTTGATTCAGTCTGTCCGCTGATGTTTCATCTGTACTTTTTTCATTCTAAGGTTGTATGGAAAGTTAAAGCAAAGGTAGCAGGTAGCCTCCCTGACTGTGAAAACATTTGCACTGTCGTCTCCATTCAATTATGATCTTTGGTGATTGGTTTTACTACTTACTTGGTAAATATTTTACTTTTTACTCCACTACATTTGACTGACAGCTTTTCTCACTAGCTACTTTTCTTTTGACATTTTTCATATCCTTCTTGTCCAGTGAAAACCATGTGTTTCCAAAACTGGTGATTTTGAATTAGAATTTTTCTGACATGTAACTTTATAGGGTTGAGAAATTCTCCCACCTCTCGAGTGAAAGCTGAAAGTGAGCTGGGAAATGCATTGTCAATAAACTGAAAACAGGGCTGTTTTTCTGAGCTTATGAAAAGTTGACTCCTAGAGCTACGTGAGTCTCACAGAACAATGACGCTACAAGCGCATGATGATCTGAATACGATGCTTTGCCAAAGTAAAACCAATGAATAGTTAAACTTAGCTCAAATTTAAACATATACAGCAGTAAAATGCAACATACACATTAAGTAATATAGTAATGATAATCCCATAAACATCATATATAGTAAAACACTGACAGGGACCTTTTTACTGCAGAATGAGTATTTTATATATATGTTTTTTTATACCAGTTATAAAATGTTTTTTTTTTTTTTCCACCACCATCTGATCATTGTTTAGTTTTTATGGTCATCGACGGGAAGGATACTGCAAGAAAAGATGCATATAAATATGTATATCACTGCCTGGGAGCAGGTTGTTATCACACCAGTCAGTTTGTTTAAGAAATGTGATACTTTTTATAAAGAAGAATTCCAACACTGTAAACCCTTTGAATGGGTTTCCAGGCGACAGCTCTGTTCTTCTTCCTGTCAGCTTCGTCAGTGAGGAAACGGAACGATGGATCCTCGTCTCACTTTAAAGTGATTTCCTCTGAGCTCCGCCGTCCTTCTCTGAGTCAGAATCGACAACGACAGTCAGAGTGAAACACTGACTGACTGACTCTTCTTTATGGCTTTTGCTTTTCACTGAGCATCCCTGCCCTCTTCTTCTCTTCTTGTTTCTCTCCTCGCTGCTGCTGTCCTCCTCTTCCAGTTCCCTCATCTCTTCTTTTATTCTCTTCTTTTCTTTTAAGCTGTCTTTTTCTGTCACTTTGTATGATTTTCTGTGTTGGCATCTCGATTTTAAGCCTTCAAGAAGGAGACAGAAAGACAAGTGGGAGGGAAAATACTTCCTCTTTCTATTTATTTATTAATTCGTTTACTTAGACATTTATGTTTGTCTAACAGTAAAAAAAAATAATCTAAAAGATGAAAACAAAAAAGATGACAGACAGTGAGAAAAACACCCTCCGCTGAGCCCAGATGTGGAGCCTCACCAGTGGAACCTTGGAGACCCCATCATCCCAGCGTCTGTTGCCCTGACAGGGGGCCTGGATGCGCAGCTCCCCAACAGGGCCCAGTAGACAGACCTGATCAGCAGGCAGCGTCCACTCTGTCGGCCCACAGCAAGGCCTGCTGGGACATGAGGCGAAGACAGGCGTGTGTGTGTGTGTGTGTGTGTGTGTGTGTGTTTTGGCACACATGGACACTGCATCTGTCTTCTTATCCTCTTCTGCACCAAATGCCCTACTCCCTCAAACACACACACACACACACACTTTACCATTCAGCATCTTTCGTCTTTGTTCTACCATTCTCACCAGCACAGATGTTGCAGTTGTTGAGAAGCCAGTGCGAGTTCAACCTCCCTGTCAATCATCTCAACCCACATTCTGAGAGGCAGAACACACACACACACACACACACACACACACACACACACACACACACACACACACACACACACACACACACACACACACACACACACACACAGATGCAGTACATAGAGGTAAGAGGTAATAAGTACATTTACTAAAATACTACTGTTATATATATTTTACCACAGTATTTTTTGTCTATGAAGAGATACTACAGATACTATAGACGCTGAGATGCTATAAATGCTTTTTGCAGATTGAAATAGTGAAAAGTGCTTTCTAAATCTTGGTGTTTAGAAAGCACTTAATTAGAAAATGCTGAACAATCCCTTAAACTGTGGAATATGAAAAGCATGTACATCCCCCAAATCTACTATTAAAAAACATACAGCCATTTAAGTATTTACACTGAACACGGAACTTGACATGGAAGTTGTGGCTGTTACATATTTATTGTTGCTAACTTGCGCGTCCATAAAAAAAAGCGAGATGGATACCCACAGTCATTCTTTGAAGCAGAGTGCCACTGACCAAGCTGCAGTTTTTAATGAGTTGGGAGTGAGAATGTGTCAGACAAAGTCTTAATTTCTTGAGATCTGGGAACATGGCAATATTACTAAATAGAATGACCACTGGGAAAGAAACACAATTGTATGGGATATATAACAGGAAACTAAATACCCATAATTGTCTGTACTTCTGGTCTTTATCATGGGCAGCTGTATTGAGGCAACTTTGCTTGGGTGGTAGAGCAGTTTGTGGTGTTGGTGGTTAGTTCCCGGTTCCTACTGTCCACATGGTGAAGTTCCCTTGTGCAAGAATCAGAACCCTAAATATTGCTTATATTTTAAGTATACCTGTCAAATGAATGTGATTGTAGGTTCCAGATGACTGAAAGAAATAATAGTCAAAACTAGAAAAATAACCCCAACACTTTGAATAATACTTAAAGTAAAGGATATTTCTGTTACCTGCCTGCATCCTCCACACTCTCACATTCACCTCTTAACATTCAACACACACCCCAAACACACACACAGCCACCCAGAACAATTTTCAATTTCCATTTCTGATTCCTGACCTCTGATAATTGGCGAGCCAGCTGACTGATGGCTGCCTGAGCGCGGCGCAGGCCTCCTGTCACCTGCAACGACGTGGGCCCAGCGGTGAATTATTAATGGCTAATATCATTATGTAGGCAGTGCTTGTCATAACAATCTAGCCTGGTGGAGGGAAACTCAATCTGCCGCCCCTGCCCCTGCTCAGACAATGCTTTTTAATTATTGATATGGACTAATTGACTACAGGATTCGCGGGGCACAGTTACTTTTGTTCCCTTCACAGCTCGCTCAGCTCCTTCAAGAAACAATCTTATTAGGAGGCCAGCCCTCCCTGATGCCCCCATGTCAGCAAATTAGCAGGGAGGACGACCCTGCTTGCACCTCTCTCTCTCTCTCTCTCCTCTCCTGGCTTCCTCTCTCACCTTTTCTCCTCCTCTACTTTTTTTCCTTTTCACTCAGAATTTAAGATTCTCCTCCTCCTCACCTCGACATCGGACACCAGTTAATTAAAACGGGACAAGAAGGTAGACGGTAACTCGACGTGGCTTCCCATCGCTATTCACAGCACATCCCTATGCCACCGCAGGTTCGTTTCAGCAAAGACTGCGTGCTAATGGACAGAAGAGGCAGAGAGAAGACGGAGGTGAGAGAGATGGCTGAGGGTTAATAGAGTTTAATTAGGGTCAATGTGACGGTCCGAGGCTACGGTCTGTGGGGGTGCCCTCTCTGCTTTACTGTTGTTACCATTCATTACCATACAATTTAATATCCGCCCTACTCTTTCCTGTTCTCTACCAAGAACCACACCATACGTTCTTTGACCTCTCTTAAGACTGAAATCCATCTTTGCCCATTTTTGGATTAGTCTTGAACGGGCCAGGACTGCCAAGATAGCAATGGCCAGAGCCGACCACACTGAGCTTCAGAAGGTTCTTTAGAAACCTATGGCGTTACGGAGACTGCTTACATTTTCAAGCATACGGTCTATGGTTACAGGGGAAATTTAAATTATATTATTATTATAAAAAAATTTCAGGCCGGAAACCAGGATGAACACTGGTGTGGCCTTTTCGAGATGGAAACAGATCATGATGCACAAAGGTCAATAGACCACAGTTGATTAGACCTGAACAAAATTAGATAATTTTGGATAATCAAGGATCCTTTTCAGGTAAGATACAACTATTTGACCCACGGTGACCTCTAACAGCTGCTAATTCGGTTAAAAATAAATCCCTTGCTTGTTTCTTTGAGCTGTCTGACTGCATGGTCAGGATGAATCTTTAATCTGAGGGCAAACCTGCAGTGTGGAGCGATGGGAGAACACCAGGTTTCAAAGCAAAACACACACATACACACACGCACACACACACACACACACACACACACACATTGAGCATGTTTAGGGAGGCTGCTCAGGTGTGTAGTGTGAGGTCTGAGGAGAAGAAAGACTGTTGTATTGTGTGTGGAATACTTTATTTTTCATTGTAGGAAACCAGAATCTACAGGCCTTTGAAGTTCAGTGTGTATACAGGACTGTGTGTCTGTGTCGGTGTGTGTAGCTATAAGTGAATGTGTTACCAATTATGTGCTGTATGGTTTGTTCGTGAGCGCAATAAATGTCCATTTGCGTTTGCTGCGTTCTGCATTTGCAAAATGAGTACATGCCTGTTTGCATGCGTTCTTGTATTTATGTGTGTGTGCGTGTGTTCTCCTGGGTTTATAGATCAACTTTCATTACAGATTGAGAACAGAGAAAACAGTGTGGAAACCAGAAATGAAAGAAACAAACAAACAAAACATCAGAGCTGCATCCATCATTTAAGTTGTTGTTTACTTTTACTCAATAATTTACCTCTTCTACCTTAGCCACTGAGCTCCAGTTCTGACCCTTTTCCATAAAAGAACTATCCCAACTGCTAAAGTGTTTGTGGACATAATTGTCCCACAGTGCAATGCAATGCATGACCAGAGTTCTTCCAGTATAAAGTAATTGGTAGCTTAGAAATGTATGCTTTTAAAGTAGCTTCAGCACAACTTGAATGAGCATTTTAGCCATTGAGGCCGGTTAACTCACTATGAAGAATACTGCGGTTGTATAATGTTCTTTGTGGCTCTGGGGGAACTTATGAGAAAATAATACATTGATGATATCTTGTCTTGGGCTTGCAAAATATAATTTTTCATCAGAAAGCCTGTTAGAAACTGGGATTGTGGAAGACATGGGCATTTATCAGACAAGGCAGGTGTAACACTAAAAAGCCATTTAGTTGCATGATGGGAAATGTATGATCTAGTGTTTTTGGAGATTGACTCATGCAATACATGGACAAATAAAAATCAGGATATCAGTGTATCATCTTAGAACCTTAACCATGATTGACCAGGCCCATGGGTCAAAATGTCCTAACTTAATTTTTAAATCCATATTAGGTAAACAAGACCACGCCATGGACAGACATGGGCTAATGTGAACACAATTAGCCTTTTATTTCTTCATTAATTAAATGTTAGACCAGTTGCATAGTGCAGCTTTAAAAGCAGTCACAGATGGCATTTGTTATGCTACTCATTTTAGTCTTGTCCACAGAATCAGCAGCCATCAGGAGGATGAAACATGATGGAACAATTTTATTCACAGAAAAAAGACTGAACTGCCTCTCTCGTCCACTTGTCTGCCTTCAAGAACAAGATCGTGGATGGCGAAGAAATGGTCAGGGCTTCTGAATTAAAACAGCTACAATATTTAAACATTGTCTGCAAAATGAGACGGGCACTTGCAAATTTAATGGGCCAAGTCTTTTTTTAAAATTAAAGCTTTGTTCGCCGGTATCATTGCCTGTGACATCTCCTGTAATCTTATCGCTGACAAATCTGGATTTTTTTTTCTGTTGCAGTGATTTGCTGAAATAAAATAAGGAAATTAGAGTCAAGGTGTGTCAGTATTTGTACAGTATGTTCACACTACACGCTTACCAATCTGATGAGCAGAGATAAACACATCGGATGGAAGCCTTCATTTCTTTGCCAGCTAAAATATTAATTTTCTTTAAACATGCTGTCAAATGCAAAGACGGCAGACATCTGAAAGTAGGGCAGCGCTGCAGCTGGCAGAGAGAGGTTGAAAAATATCAGAGGGAGAAACAGACTGAGAGAGGAGAAGGGCTGGAAAACAAACAGATGTCCAGACATAGAGACAAACCAATGGGCAGACAGAGACAAGTACAAATGGACAAGCAGAATGTCAGAGACATAAATATCTATATACTGGCAGCAAAGCAGACTTCTTTTTGACCTCATACAATCTCATGGTAAATTTGTCAGGCAACTAGTCCAGGGAGTCACTGTGTCCGACCAAGAAATAGTCCAGCACATTAAACCAGGAGACGCTTTTACATTTCTGTTTATGGATTTAATAAACAAGAAGTAACATGCTGATTAATGAGCTGGTCCTGGTAGTTGGAAGAATGGGAACAAGTGAAATGAAAATCTAATTATTTTACAACTTTGGTCTTATTGTTCTAATTACACACAGGTTATTTTAAGTTCACCGCAGAGACCTGGGGGGCATTGTGATATGACTTCAGCAGGACAGGAACACAACTGGTCACATGGGTTATCTTATTTGAAATAAAAAAACAGAAGCAAACCATAATATGATTGCATCGTTCTTTTTGAAGGTCTGTTACAGTGTACAGTTCTTCTATGCGGTAAGGGGTTGAACCTTTCTGCTGGATATTAAGTGTGGTTTAAGTGTAGTCCATTTAAGGACTATACCATATGGAATATACAGTGTGTGTGTGTGTGTGTGTGTGTGTGTGTGTGTGTGTGTGCATCCCATAACAGGCAGTAGTGCCACTCTCATCCTGTACTGTGTCCAACTGCCACGTCTCCCCATTAAGACCTGTCCCGGGACACTGAACACACGCACATACGCACACACACACATATGGCCCTTCACTAAGTGGCTTAGTGCCATCTAGCACTCTCCATCTCCTGCTCTTTCACATGCTTAGACACACTCCCACATCGAGACACACATATGATTATACGCACACACGCACATTTACTTCACAAACATGCATGTAACGTACAGTCGTCTATGTAGACACCACCAGCACCATGTCAGGAATGAGGGAAAACACAAGGGATGGAGATGGGAGACTACACTGAATAACACACACACACACACACACACACACACACACACACACACACACACACACATACATGCACGAGCTAATGCCGCCCTCCTGCTGGCCTCTGTGGAATAGCCATGTCACAATCAAGAGGTTCCCTGGCCCTAATCTGCTTTTTAGGGCCCCGCCACAAACACTCATCTGCATAATCGGGACGACAAGTGTGGAGAGGGTGAAAGAGCAACGGCGGGAGGAGGAGGGAGAGAGGGGAGGATGAAAAAAGGATAGAGAGAGGAAGAAGGGATGAAATAAGGAGAGGAGAGGGCGAGCTGGTTGGATGGGTGATGGAGGGAGGTTACAGACGAGGGGGAAGGAGGGGAGTGAAAAGTGGGGTGGTGACAGGAAAAAGAGAGAGTAGGCGGTGGAGGGGAGAGGGGAAAGGAGGAGGTGAGGGATGAAAGATGAGGTGAAGGCAAAGAGAACAGGAGGAAAGGAAGTGTTGGAAAGTGAAAAAGCAACAGAGAAAAAAAAACAGGAGGTGAAGGCAGTGGAGAAGGAGGCTGACTAAAGGTGAGAGAGGAAAGGAGGAGGGAAGATGGGTGACCATGATGAAAAGGAGGCAAGAAGGAAGTTAAAGTGTGTTTTGTGTGTGTGTGTGTGTGTGTGTGTGTGTGTGTGTCTGTGTGTTATATTGGTTATGACAGTCACACCTGCCGCCCCTCCTCACCCCTCACCTCTCCTCCTCCTCTTGTTTCCCTTGCCCATCAAGAGTCATTAAGCACCAACTGAAGGGGGGAGGCCACATTAAATCCTCCTCTCCTCCTCACCCTCTCCCTGCCTCTCTTGTGTTTCTGTTCCTTGTCTTGCCAACTCCATCTTTAATCTCTTTTTTGTTTTGGCCGTTAAATTTATAGGTGTGTTTGCATCAACTGGTTTGAACCTGTTTCCAATATAGTAATTTACTAACTAACAGCTACATAGACCTTGTTTTTCTGCATCAGTTTACTCAGGAAGAAACTGCTGTTTATTTTCACGGCTGGTGTGATCCTGCCTTAAATAAAGCCTCAAAATTATAGTTGAGATACCAAATAAAGCTGCTGCCTACATTGTTTCATAAAATGGCAACCAAAATTTCCTTCAAAAAACCATTTCTGTACTCTAATTTGAATGTACTGAAGGTTTTGTGTTTATTTAGTATAAAGTATACACAAGAAATACTTATTTTCTCTCTGAAAAGTTTGATTTCTATTTTAAGTTTATGTATTTTATTTATAGTTTAAGGTTTTTCCTGCACCCTTAAATTGACTTCATAGGTATCTTTTAGCATAACACTGTTCTTGAAATGCTCACTGGGTTGTCTCAGTCTCTCTCTCACACATGCAGATGTATTCATACAGTCTGTTCGCTCATTTCTTCCCTTTTTCTTGTTCATTGCCTCTCTCTGCTTCTCTTTTGCATATGATGCACGTCACCCGGTGAGGTGAGTCCAGCCGCCACGTTAAAGAGAGCTGAGCTGAGAGCTCGGGTTCAGGACCCCAGCCGAGGCCCGCATGCAGAATGGGGATGAACAGGTACTTCCAGGGACGCCTAATTGAGGGCCCTTTAAAATTCCCACAGAGGACCAATCATGGTTTTCATCTGGGGCTACCTGGGGCTGAAAGGGGCCAGCGAGGGCCTCTCAAATAGAGAAAAGTGACAAGAAGATGTGGAGCAACCCTAAGACCTCAGGCATAAATCTGCACATGGAGAGATTTTTATGTAAAAATACATTCATTTTATCCTCTGAAATTTTCGCCTCTTGTTGCAGGTTAGACTTCAAAATAAGACTTGCAAAGTGCAGTTATCTCAGACATCCCTGGTGTAATAAATAAAAGTCCTGCTGTTTTTCCGAATTGACAATGTTAGGTGACTGACGGTGGGTTCAGTTGGCTTGGAGGGTCATGATGCCATACTGGGTGAATTATCTGTAGATAAAAAATTTTAAAAAAGCATAAATACAAACACAAAAGTGTTTTTCTTCTATATTTATTTCAAGACAATGTCTGGAGACTGGACAGATTCTGACCAGACTAAATGTTACACATCCATCTTTGAATTTGATCTTCTACTGTATTGGCCATCAGCTTCACATGGGACTAATATTCAATACTATGTGTTTCTTGATATGCAGCTCAGAGATTTAGGGGTTTGGTTTCCCTTGCAGCACACTTTTAACACTGAATCAGTGTTATTTCCCACTCTGACCAGTACTAAAAATCCATTCCTAAATGGCTTGCTTCTTTGGATGAGAGGGTTTGTCCAATTAAAACTGGTATTACTGCTTCCCTGCTTAAATGCAAAGCTATAGATCCACTATGACTGATTCACATATTCTAACATAATATTTGCTGTGCAGCATTCGCAGACGTGATGCATCCTAACAACTGCATGCATATTGCATCACCTCAACATATGTTTACAGGGAATATCTCTTTTATGCATTAATATAAATCCTCTAGAGTTTTCTGGTGCAACACAGCACGATAAGCAATGAAGGCGCAGAATAAAGCAATCAAAACGGAGAAACAGATTAAGGCTCTGTGATATTTCTGACATTTATAGAAAACAATGAGGGAATCTTAAGATGGAAAAACTGAGATACAGTGATACTGTGAGATACCCCGAGGCAGGAAGAAATCACCTGAAGTGAGGCAAAGTGGATAGTGGTTCTACTCTTGGTTAAGAGATAAATAGGATTCAGACATTCATGGTCTCCAGAGGGTGAATACTAATGACTGTGTATCTATTGACTTTTCCACTAGCACCATCAACAGGCTGACATTTGTGGTTCAGAGTGAAATGTCCTGACAACCATTGGATGCATTATCGTGAAATAGTGCGGACATTCGTGATGTTTGTAAAATTTGGTAATCCCAAACCTAACCCCCTAACGCCATCAGGTCAAAATGTACCAATAGTTTGGTTTTCTTTACAAGGACCAGTGTCCCTCACATCATCATTTTTTTATAGATACATGCTGCTAATTGATATTCAACCTAATATGACCCATTGTTGTTTGCAAATGCATTATTTAAAAAATTATGAGTAACGATGTTTAGCCTGTTTCAAGATTTTAACACAGAAAACCAAAAACTTAAAAAATGACTCTTAGGCGGAGCAAAACGTGACCATGGGACAAGACTAGACACCTCCTAACCCATCCACCACCAACTAAAACCCACGTATTATGCCATCAAGGGCTATTTCTACCCAAACTTGGAGCATTGACTGATCCACTATCCACAAACGCTGCCTCATCTCCTCCTCCTGTTCCTCCCTCCGTGGAAAAAAGTTGCATTGCGTGGTGACGGGTGAGAGAGAGCAGGCGGGGAGGGTGGATGGGTGAGTTAGTGTGTGCATGTGTGTTGCAAGAGAGGGGGAGGTACAGGGGATGGGGTGGTGTTGGGAGGGTGTTTCCCCAACGGGACGCATTAACAAGCCCATCCAGTTAAATGTAGCCCCTGCATTACCTAATGTACCGGCCCTTCTCCAGCAGTGTAGGAGACAGCAGCATCCATTATTGATCAGATGGAAGCCTGGTGAAGGGAGAGAGATGGAGATGGAGAGAGGAAGAAGGGGAGAGGGGAGGGCGTGGGGGGAGGGGGGGTAACAAACTATGAAGGGAGGGGTAGAGAGGGAGAAAGAGGAGAGAGATTTGTTGTGAAAGGGAGATAAGTTGAAGAGATGATTATTAGGACTACTCTCGTCTCTCTTTAACACCCTGTCTTTCCAAATCCTCTCACTTCCAGTCGTCTTCAGTCAAATCTTCCTCCTACTCATCCTACTTCCCCTCTTCTCTTTCAGTCCCCATCTCCCTGTCCAACTCTCCATGTTTCCTATTGTCTTTCATATATGATTTGTAAGCATCGATCACGTCTCATTCTGCTTCCGTCCCCGCTGACAGAGGCTCTGCGTCGCGTTGCTCACATCATCATCATCATCCACATCATCCTGGCCATGTTTTCTTTTAATCCTTCCATCGTCCGATCATTCTGCCGTCCTCCGCTCCATCATCCATCCCTCTTTCCCTCCCTGGTGAGTTCGGCTGCGGGGAGAATTTGAATTTCACAGAAAGTCATAGGAGATTTGGTTTGGTTTTTGCTCAGTTTGTGGAGAGGGGGAGTGTGGGTTCTTATTTCTCTCCGTCTCTTTCTTCGTTGTTTGTGTTTCAGTCTCCACAATTTTTTTTTTCTTTGGGTTATTAAGTACCAACTGCCATTCAAGCCAAGAGCTGAAAATAAGCATCAGCTTACGATCTTTAGCTTTGCCATCAGCCACTATATTTACAGCTCGTTTGTATTCTGGATAGATTTGAATTCTTACTTCTGGCCATATTTGAATTACACTCGATATGTCTGTCTTTACAACCACTACACTACCCGATCTCTTTTGCCCTAAAGGGTCCACTTTTTAAGTTTATCGCTGTTTTAAGGTTCTCTTTTGATTTGCTTTGTCTAGTTTTGTTCTTACCTGATCAACAAGCATTACATGGCTGCATCTGCCTCTAAAATAAGCCTCTCGTCAGACTCATTGATGTTAAATGCGAGAACAGGTGAACTTCAAGCTAACTCTCAGTGATGCTTGACCAGCAAAGCTGCCAGTGTCCCCCTGTACAGTGAGTTATTTTCCATAGATCTTGATTTAGTGTGTCTTTTGTTGGTTTTATTTACTCAATGAGTCTCTAAACAAAAGCCTCATTCACTGAATTTATGGCCTTTAGAGTTGGAAGTGAGTTGAAAGCTCTTTTTTTTGGTTAGTTTTATTCTATAAAGTTAGGAGCGGGCGATAGAGTGGAAATTAATATTACAATATTAATATTTTTCTGATATCAATATATATCAGAAAATGGCAAATGGTTTAAATTAAGTGTTTTCCACATTACACATTGATATATAGACTTGTCACAACAAAAACTCAACAACCTGGAGGAAACCAAAGAATCCTGCATGCCATCGGCCACATGAACTCCTTTAGACCTCCAAGTGATGAATTTTACCACACAACGTAATTCAGTGGTTCCTTCCAAGTCAATAGTTTTTTGATACATTGATGACACTTCATAGTGTGCAAGAACTTTGATGATTCAATTTTTATTTTAACAGCAAATGAAAAAGACAATTATCTAACTGGATCTTTGTGATACGATTCCCATGACAGTAAATATATGATAATATTGAATTTTCCCCCAACGGATCAGAGTACGTTCATTTCTTCTGACATTACTGGAGACAGAAAATCATACATCTTAATTCAGTGAAGGTGGTCATCCGCTATATACAACAGCTGCAGGAAATTCTGTTTTTGGTACTTTCTGTTGTAATAGTGTTGGCAACCGTAGCCATGGAAGTCAGATACCTTGCTCAGGGGCACATGGGCAGAACATGTTACAGTCTTCTGTGAGGAGGACTTGAATCTGATCTGATGTTCAAATCGCTAACACATCCGATATATAATGACCAACAGCTGATCATGATGACAACAGCTGAGTGTGTTGGTATTTATTTCCTTATGTGTGTGTTAGAATTTGTCTTGGTGTGTGTGTTTGTCAATTTTGTGTATGTGTCTTCTTGTTTTCACCTGTCTGTGTGCATTATCATTAGACTGTTTCTTGAGCAGCAGTGTGTATCTTCATTATGATGTGTGTGTGTGTGTGTGTGTGTGTACGAAGTAGAGTCGACTAGGGGGATGGCTGAATTATTGATGGAGTTTCAGTGCAGAATTGTGTGACAGTTAGCTTTAATTCCCCATTTAGCTGGAATATGGAGACAACAGTGTACTAACTAATCAATACAACACAGTGTAGCAATACACACTACTGCTGAGGAAATGACGCACACACATTCATATGAGGAGTCCTGCAAATGCACATGAATTCACACACACAGAAACAATTCAGAAAAAAAGACACACAAAACATGCTGTGTCTTAAACACATACGCACTACATGACCGGCTTTCTCATACAGACACACACACACACACACACACACACACACACACACACACACACACACACACACACACACTTGTCCTTACAAAGTAACAAACACTGAGTTTAGCTCATCAGTCAGCCTGTGAAAGCCCCTAAGATCCACTCAGACACAGGTGTTTTCACGCATTTTACCTGATTAGATCTGTACACTCTGAGGAATTGCACGACTGCAATTTTCACATATAAATATAAAATGTGATGCACTGAATTAAGGCACTCAAATGAAATGAAGGTAAATATAGTGCACTATATTATAAACAAAGAGGGATTTCAGACACATCCTAGATGTTTATCGGTCTTAGCTGTGCTTAATTAGGCTGTGCAGCTTTTTATGTCACAGCAAGGGTTGGGAAACCCCCCCAAACAGACCTTTCCACGGCAGCCATTTGGACATGAAACGGTAGGGTAATCACAGGTGTTACCAATGATACTAATTAAGGTTCTGTTCCATTTAGTGCAGCAGAGCCCTTCCAGTGAGCAAACATAGCAGCACCCTGACCTGAATGGAGCTGAACCTTAATTAGTGTCATTGATAACATGACTGCTGTAACAAAGGTCTATTGAGTGTATGGGGTGTCAGGTATGACATTGAGTCTCTATCAGCTGACATTAACACTAACTAACTGCTAACACTTGTTGGGGATGATTTGTAATAAGGTAAACTATAAATCATATAACTATAGAAAAGACAAAAACATAAGCATGTTCTGCTCAGCACAGAGGCAAAACTTTAATTTAGTCTTGTGTGTGAGGACGTAATCCCAGGTCCTAGATGATATAAAACTTTTACTTGTAATTATAACATTGTGCTTTAGCATATTCTTCTTAAATGTACTACAAGGAGTTTTTAACTGGTTCTTAAACAGTCTTAGTTCAATACCGATGCCTCTATATGACCTACATAAACAAATAATACCATCAGCGAGAAGACTGGCTATTTCTATATAGTTATTCTTAGTGCTTGCCACTGGGATCACTTCAGTTGGATTTCCTCTCAAAATAAGCAGAAATTATGGTTAGAACACTACCGCTTTTGTCCACAGGAACCACCAGAATCAACACAAAATAAAAGTTCCTTGTGGCTGCTTTCAGTAAAGGATCAGAATGCTTCTTTCTTAAGGGTTTAGTAAAGCCAATGTATGAAACATTGCTGTTCTTCCCTGAATGAAAAACAAGGTTTTACATTTTTTTACCCCCTCCTCCTCCACCATCTTGTCTTTCTGTATTGATCTTCACCTGAAGTCGGATGATGATTGGAGTCGCTATGCCTCAAAGAACAATTAATTGTGCATGTGATCGATGTTCATCCAGAAATCAATAGACACTCTGCTCCTCTCTTCGTCTTGCTGTGTGTATCATTGTTAGTGTGTGCACTCATGTAGGTGTCCAAAAGTATGATAGTGTGTGTGTGTGTGTGTGTGTGTGTGTGTGTGTGTGTGTGTGTGTGTACGTATGTGTGAGTACACTGGCTAGGGTTATACTTTCACCTACACCATGATAACTTTCTGCACCATGGTTGTTTTTATGTCACCTTTTTTGGTTGTTCTGTTCATAATACAATTGACTTGTGTGTCCAACTGTAATAGTTTATTTTATTACTTTGCAAATGTGTTTAATGTAAAGTGTCTTGGAGTTATTTTTATATGTAAATACATATGTAAAGAAAATGTATTAATTATTGTATTTAAATACTGTATTTCCCCCCTTTATATCATGATGTAAAACAACAAAGATCAGCTCAACTTGACTCATGGTGGAAGAACAATTTGTTTAAACTTAAACATTAGGTTCTGGGACCGCTACAACCTGGTATCACACTAAAGTGTGTAATACACGCACGACTGTGGCAGTGTCACATTTTTAACATATTCTCATTCCGTGGTCAAGTTAGCAATAACACTTTCAAAATAAAGCTTGCTGAGATCGTAGTTCGGTAATGAACTTGGTTAGGTTTTAGAAAAGATCTTAAGTTACGTTACATACCTATTGGTATATGGTAAATGGAATATAATATTTATAGGCATGGTTTCATTAGTGGATAATCACCTGATAATGACAATCATTGTGTTTTGTTACCTTAGACTGATTAGTCTATATGATTCTGGAATGGATTTAATTGCCTATAATTGTTTAAGTATTTTAGAAATAATATCATAAAAATAAATAGTACTATTTAGTGTCACACAGTAATTCCTGTCCATTTATGTTACAGCATCGGGAAGTTCTGCCAAATCACTCCTACTGCAGCCAAGTTGATTTTAGAAAATCGAGAAACAGAATGGATCAAAGGTAAAATACACACACGCACTTATTCTCAGATGTACTCATGCACACAAGAACACACAGATGCTAAGACAAGACAAAATCAGATTCAAGAATTCGTTCAGCATCCACATATACACTGGCAAACATGTTCCTGGCTACAGTTTATCTTCATGCACAAATACACAAAACAAGCACACACTCAGATACAAACCTCCACGAGGTCCACCAGAGCGAAAATGTAAAATCAATCATCCATGATACAGTTTGTAGAACCACAGAGCAACCTTGGAATTTTGTTTTCTCCATCAAATGGTTGGTTTCCATTTTGTTTTTGTTTAGGTCCATTTTCTGTTTAAGAGCTGGGTGGATTAAGAGACTCTGGGAGGAAACAACAAAAGAACAGTAAAATAAACAAAGATGTAGAGCCAGAAGATTGTATTTCTTCAGCGTGAAAGCTGGATGATGGAGTACAACAGAAGCAGCAAAAGTCAACAACATTTTTTTAATATTTAACTGAAAAATGGACTTGGGTTGGTTAGCTGGGCTGTGCCATGCCAAGCTGCTCTCTCCACCACAGTCTCACAGCAGAGTCGTGCTGCTGTGGTCTTGCTTTGTAGTAGGGCCAACCATGGTCAACCTGTGCTGGTCTCTTCCTTGTCTGTGTCCTCAGAGGCTAAACTTGTGTGTCAGTGCTGAAAAAAGAGAAAGCCAGTTTTTAAAAGGCTATCTGTGTTCAGCTCTCAGTACTTTTGTAGCTTCTATCTGAGTCTTTGGTTTGGAATTCAGTTTTGAGTTTAGTTCCTTTGTACAATATAATAAGCCTCATTATACTGTTGACTGATTGTTTTTAGCCATATCAGACTTGTGTTAAGTTAATGCAAACCAAACCTTTCCTGCTGTTGCTGCTTCATATTAAAAACTTCCCACTGGCAGGGTGCTTTTATTGTGAGGAAGTTATAGGAAACACAATGTGTGTCACTAAGTTAAGAGCTTCATTAGCAGTGATATTCAATTAAAAACAGATCTTATCAATCACATATCACTTAAACTTGTATCACAAAACGTTCTAATTATTACACAAAATCAATGTATCCTTAAAAACAACAAACAATAAAATGAATATTTATTTTATGGGAATTTAATTTAATTTTATGTTACATCAACTGTGTAGCCAGTTTTTTGTTGTCTAATTCTGTAAGGTTAGTTATAAAACCGTTTACACACAGCTTGAATATGCAAATTTAATTTAATATGTGTTTTGACCAACGAAGCACTGAGGAAATGAGAGGATAGACACATTGTCTTTTCAAAAACCAGTATTCCTTGTAGATATAGAGATGTAGACCAGTTAGAAAAGGAGCTGTTCACCTTTGAAACAGAAAAGATGTGAAATTTGCAAACTACCAGGCTGTTCCTAATATTTTGCGCAGATTTTAGATCCCTTAATGGAGGAGGGAGGAGGCTTAAGGAACAAGGAAATGAAACGCTGCAGAGAGGTAGCCAGACTCTCTGCTGAGGTGAGGAGCTGAGGAGCAAGAGACGAGCAAGGCCACCCAGCTGAGTGGCCTCATAAAAAAGTAAACAGGAAATCGGCACCTAGGACAGGGTTTTTTCCTCCTGCCACCTAGCAGTAGAGTTGGGTGGGGAGGGTCATAAAGTAGGGGTGCCCACTTCCTCTGCCCTGCCAGACTGGGGCGAACCTCAAACCCCTCCCTTCCCCCCTGGGGCCAAAGTCAGACAGAGAGGCTGGATACAGAGATAAATTTTTGATTTGGGAAATGGAAAAAATGATAAAAAATACATTATAAAAATACATGATAGCACTATAGAGTGTTGCTTTATAGCAGTGCTTTCAATTGATGAAATAAATTCATAAGATGTGATCATTTATGTTTTCTACTTGAGGAGAAAAACTAATTAACATCTAATAACTTCTTTTAATGACAATTTTGACCAAAACGAACACTAAAGATATATATAATAGTGTAACAAGTTAATAGCAAAGATGAATTATAAATTGAAGTTTACAACTGGAGGTGCATATTTCTCCTTGTCCACGTCTCATCAAGTTCACAAGGTGGTTTAGCTAATAACTAACATGTCAACCAGGTTTAATAGCTGCCTGAAAGCCATAATTCAGGGTTAACAAAGTCCCACAACTGCTCGCCCATGATCAGGTTGTTGTGCAGGCATTGCTGAATTACTTTCATCGTCTGCAGTTAAAGACAAAACAACAATAATTTGGGGTAAAAAAACATGTTGATGGAAGGATAGATGAATGAACAGAAGGATGGATATAAACATTGATAGACACATGGACACATGTATGATTACAGGAGTTCAAGAGAAAATGACTGTAAGGATTTTGTGAAAAACAGCCAGTGCATGCTGGGAGATACCCACGGCGAGACACGGATGAGTGAAATATTAATGAGATTTAACATTTTTGCAGTGAGGTAATTTTTTTTTCTTTCCTCATCCTGCTCATAGCGTCAGCAGGTATGTTGTCACCTTCTGAAACACACATGACAACTACACACACACACACAGCACTTCTGCTGGTCCAGACATGGTTGCTTCAAGAGCGTGTGTGTGTGCGTGTGTGTGAGTGTGTGCGTGTGTGTGAGGCCATTTGCAGGTAAGGAAATGAACACGTTGTGGCACTCAGAGGGCAGCTGCAGCCTTTCACTGTGCGAGATGCGTGATGCACCCTGAGCTGGCAGCAGAGGCGGGGAATGAAAAGTGTTGTGAATGTGAAAGGTAAGGAGGAGAGCTTCACCGTGTTGTATGTGTATGTTGTGTGTGTATGTGTGAGGTAAAGTAGGCTATATTTGCTCACCCATCGTCCATTTTAGGATGGAAAAAATAAACGATGAATCAAATCCCTGTCTGCTGCATCATCCTCCATTCTCCATCAGACAGACAGATGGTGTCATGCAGGTTGTGGTCAAGTTGAACTTCTTCCCATATTAGTCTTCAACTCATGATATGGCATGTTAAAGGTTTTACATTTAAATATTTTCTGTTGCTTTTTAACTGATATAACAAAGATCTTATGATCTTGAGTTAATGCAAGTAACAGCTGTAAACTACTATAAAAATATGTAAGCTTTGCCTGTTTTACAAGTTTTTACTTAAACTTGAAGTCAGAATCTGGCCGCTGCTAGGGCCCTGACGCATCAGGGCACCAACAGTTGCTTACTGATCAAATACTTTGCACTGTCTCACATAACTTCTTAAAATTTACACTGGAACATCTTTAAAAGACTACAGCTGACAACCAGCTGACCACTGACAGGGACACACATTCTGCACAGAGAGGAAATAACGTTTTTTTGTTTTGTCCACCAATGAACTTTCTGCTGTGTTTTTTCACTGCAGTTGACCACCTGTAGTCCTTACCTGGAAGAGAAAAAATAAAATGCAGTTGCTAGAAATAACAGAAAACTGCACTGAATGGGTGAAATCACTGATTCACGAGGCTGAAAAGCAAGTTAGATAACTCATCAAGGTTTGGGTAGGAGTACATGCTGGACTCAGTTTGAGTTTATTTGAGTTGCTCTTTGGATATATGGACACAGAAATCACAAGAAAACTCCAAAGCACTGTCTTTTAAACAATTAAAGTGCCTCTATTTTCACAGCATGAACCTAAAAGAAAATTCTGATGAGTTTCGGCATCAAGCATTCGTTAGGATGAACACTTGGTTGCTGCTTCGTAGTACAGAATAACAACTAGCATTGCAACTCATTAGGAGAAAGAGCCTTGAGTTTTTGCTGTGCTTGTGCTCATAGACTGCCTCAATGCCAAAGTTTCTCAGCACTGCAATGGCTGATCCTTACTTGTATAACCATCAATTCAAAATGTTAGGTGTTAAAACATATCTTTATAGCTGCTTGTCCTCTAAGTCCTCCTCTCTGACTGTCTTGTAGCTTTCTGTTTAGAGTCCAGTAGTGTTTGCACAGTATCTGTGTCACGGTATTAGTTGTTCCAGGTCCTGGAATGTCAAACAGCCATGTTAGAGACACACAGAAGACGGCACACAAACAGAGATAGATTGAGAGAATGAGATTACATGAATCCTTGTAAATGCATTAATCTGGGATCCATCCCGCAGTAGTAACAAAGATAATATTTCCTTGTCTTTTACAAAGCAGGGGATATTGTTGTTGTGTAAAAACCCCTTTTGACTCCAGTTTTAGTGATCCTTTCACCTCACTTGAAGTACTGAATGGATTCTGTGGGTTAAGGACATCTCTTGAATCTGCCCAACCTGGATTAGACAAACACTTCTTTTTTTATTGAACAATTCCAATTTGGGCCGTGTTTAGGGATTTAAGTGTAGAATGAATGAGATTGGGGAAAATAGCAGATATAAATGGGAAAAGTGGTGAGTGGCTTGGAGGAAGAAATGAGGTTAATGTTTGAGAGAAAGACCTGATCCAACGAAAGAAAAAAGAAAGAAAGGGTCGGGAGATAGACAAAGAGAATGAGCAAGGGAAGGAGAAAGAAGAGAGAGAAGGAGGACAAGGCCCACCACACTCAGCTACAGGAACGACTGCAATTAATAATTTACATCATCTGTCACTGTGCGCTCCACTGGACCACTCAACAAACAGCACCCGTAATTTAAGG
The DNA here is from genome assembly GCF_905237075.1 of Dicentrarchus labrax. Lineage (NCBI taxonomy): Eukaryota > Metazoa > Chordata > Actinopteri > Moronidae > Dicentrarchus > Dicentrarchus labrax. The sequence goes on along the minus strand of NW_026136705.1, from coordinate 26,807,244 downwards.
CAAAAACACACACGCTCACACACATGCAAGGAAACTGCACACGCGCATACTCACAAAAGAAATGCATGCGTGCAAGGAGCTGCATTAACACACACATGCACAAACAATCATGGTCGCATGCAAGTGGCTGCACACGCTCACACACATATGCAACTCACCGTTCCACTCCCTGCCCGACTTCCTGCTAAAAGAAAAACAGCTGAGATCAAACGGCAGCACCGTGGCCCTCTCCTCTTTTTTAAATCCGTTGTTTCATTTCCCAACCCAGACCCCCGTCTCTCTGTCTACGCGCCAGGAAGCGTGCTTCTCACAGTCCTGCCTTTTGTCTTTGCGGCAGCCATGTTAAATTTATGTAGTGTATGTCATTGCGAGCTAGCACCCGACAGTAAATATTTGATACATTTCCCATCCTTCAGAGAAATTCCCCCAAGCATACGATTAGACCTGTTGGGGGCAGACGTTAAGCGATAACAGCCATGTTAAATTTACAACGTTTGTTTTGGAGAGTAAAAATCCAGCAAATGCCCATGTGGAAAGTCATAATTGATCTGTTCTGTCTACACCGGGTCGCCTGGTTCAGACCAAGACCTCATCACTTACAGTACTTTTTTTTTTTTTTCTAAAGCCTGCTAACCCGAGAGTAAGGTGTTATTGCAGACAACACAGACATAATCGATGTAGCAAGTCGGAGATGACTAAATATGAACTATTATTGCACACAATTATTCAGTACTTCAAGGATTTCCGAGACCCACTAACGGCCAAGTGTGACCCTCAAAGTAACAAACTCTACAGTTCCCCTCAGTTAGAGCTCTGTTTCAGCTCTTTGTTTTGGTTTTCTGCTCCCATCAACCTTGCTTCTAGCAGCAGCAGTGGGCAGCATTTAGCAGCTAAATAGACAGATGTTATAATCAGGAGTTAGTGGAGACCAAAAACAGAGCTAGAAAAGAAGAAGGAAAATGAAAAATCATGTTACTCCATGTCTGCTGGATGTGTAAATAGGGAATTAACTATATCATTTTAAGGTGATAATATGTCACCCCGAAAAGACTTAAATTGAGACTTTAAGGCAAAAACAGTCTCAATTTGTAACAAAAATAAGACTTATAAAGCCTTCCACCTGGATGTGCATCAAACCTAAGATGTAACATGGACTTGCCTTCAAAGACCCTTTTTGATCACCAAACGTGGAGCCTTTGGCTAGTTCAGATAGGCAGGGAGGTTGTTTTATACTCAAGTTTCATATACCTTCCAATCCTGTCCATGCCCTATCACATATTATGCATTTAGTTAAATGTTAAACAGAATATTTCTATGCATTTTTGTTCATTAATTGTGTATCAGGCTCTGCTGGGGGTTTTTTCAGCTCAAGAAAGCTTGCTCAGATTTTTCACATGAGCAGAGCCAGACTAAAACTGTTGTCCAAAAACAACCATGGATGACAACAATGCAAGTTTTCCATGCTGCCAAATCATACTTAACATACTGTCTAAAGATTTCTAGAAAATACATTTTACTCATAAAAAGATGGAAGATTCTTTCAAAATTGTCTTTTTTTATCAAAAAATATTCTAGCTGCAATGTTTGGACACGATTCATTATTCATCATTAAACAGGTTTTTTTCTGGCACCTGTCCCTCAAGACTTTCACAGAAGATGCAGAACACCACCTTATGTGTGTGAATCTCAAGTGGAAAAAAACAACAACATTGCAGTGACCACTTTTGAAATGCAAAAAACTCCAGGACATAGAATTGCAGCCAATCCTGTATATTTCTATGGATTTAGTTGCGATCTGTGTGGAGTAGCAGCAGAAGTACCTTGGTAGGCAAGTAGTGTTCAACTCATGTTTATGTTTAATGTTTATTAATGGGACATCGGTATGATAATGCAATCCTAAAATCCTTTAAAAAAAAAAAAAAAACGCTTCAAACTTTAATCAAGATTTAATCCTTTAAAGGAATACCAGCAAGATTACACTGACAGACGCTTATACATAGGATGGGTCATGGATGGGTCATGATATTTCTGACTCATCATTTCAGCTACACTGGATTAGCATGTTTGTTAAGTAGTAGCAGTACAAAGTTGAGAGTCAAAAAGCCTGTCCAAATGCTTTATCAAATACCTCATACACAAAAATAAAACTTATAAAATACTCATACTGGAAAATACTTCATTCGTGGCAATGACATCATAGGTAAATGACATCATATGTGCTGAAAAGTGGCATGTTGCTAAAAGATGGATAATGGTGTCAGAGGCTGAGAAGTGACTTCACCGGCTGTAGTCATATTCTGAATAGTTTATGAACAGGCGAGTGGAAAAAGTCAAACTGTCCGTTTTTTACAGCAGCCAGGAAATGTGTGGAGGATGCATCTGGACCATAACTCTGAGCTTAAGAAGAAACCACATCAGTAAATACAGTGTGAATGTATTGGAACCTGCCTCTCTATTTCTCTTTGGTAATAACAAGAGCCTGGCAAGTGTCGGGGTAAAATTAATTACAGATTTTTAGAGATGTTTTATTTAATGTTTAGTACAAAACACAAACAGTAGAACAGCCTGGCATGAAGGACGGCGTGGCCTTCAGGTGTCATTAGAATATTCAGAAATTTAAATATATATTTGAATTTTGGTTGTTGGGAGCGATCACACATCGAGACAAGGTCAGTGACACACACAAACCCGAATGGAAAACATTTCAATTTCACACTTCATCTGTCGTAAAAATATCTGTCCCTATGCCCTACACACACACACACACACACACACACACACACACACATACACACACAGAAAAGTGTTGTCAGTCACTCACCATTGCACTGCTTTCCAGATTATTTGAAGTGCATTAGAATGGGTTGGGGTGATACAACACCTGAGCCAAAACTTTGCTTTCAAATACGGTTTCAAGGGGAATGCCACTTACTGAAGAAATCCCCTGTTCCTGAAACATGCTGTGCGTTTCAGAGACTGTACTAAGTCATAGCTGATAGTGAGTGCAACAGTTTGGCGCCATGTTTCTGGCCACCTGATGAATGTATGTCCAACATTCTCTTATTTCTATCTTTGCCTGAGAAAAATATACTTACCTGTTTTTGGTTGAAAATGGCGGCCCGCTGCTGCTAAAAAATGTTGATGTGGGTGGTGAGTAATGCTAAAGGCATGAAAACAGAAACAATGAGTGAAAGGAGCTAAAACGCACCATAGAGCTGAGGAGAACTGCTGTGTCAGGTGATATTTCTCTGTTGATTCATCACTGCAAGCGACCCCTTTAACATTAGTCAGCCCTTTTTCCATTGGTAATATATGAACATTGATTAGTGCGGCTAATAGTAAAATAAATAGTACAAAAAAATGAATAAACAGCAAAGACAGATTTTCACAGTGAAGACTGCACGAGATGGACGGCCTTCAGATTTTCCCGTCATTGTTAAAAAAATTCAGTTAGTGACGGAGAATATTTGATGAATGCGAACCCTGTACCCAGGGGGCTAAACTCTGACAGCACCGCCGGGTAACAAACTGGGGCAGTCTATGTGAACATTGTTCATTTGCATATATACCCACATTGTTATTATACGAAGCTGGTTGAAAACCAACAGTTTCACTTTAAATCCATTCTATAAACTTGTTTTTAAATGTAATACAAGAGAGAATAATAAAAGACAATTCTACAAAAGATACGCAGCAGTACTACATTATGAGAGAAGCCTTTAATCCTGTGTGTTTGCTCTACGGGCGTTCATGAATTGTGTGTTTGACCTGAGGCTATAAAAGTCTTGACTGTGCTGCTGTATTGTATGACAGCTCTCGATGAGAGATTGCGTTGTTATTTAATTCGTCTGATCTTTTGATCCTAGATAGATTGAAACCGAGACCACACCAAACAGATAGCAGAGAGAGAGGATGAGAGGTAATAATTGCTGCATGGAAGACCCTCAGGTTGTGTTCTTAACATCCAATGAGCTACATCACAGACTTCACTTCCCCATGTCAATTCATCTTTAAAGGAAAGAGCAAGACTTAAGAGGTATTGTTGCTGCCAAGTGAAGGCCATAAAACTTTTTGGTTTTATTTGTGCTTTATATGAACTTTAAAGGGTGCCTTACCTAAAAGTGTTACCAAGCATTTTACAATAGAATTAATCCAAAATCCAACAAAACCATATTGTACATATTGCTCTTGGTAATGAATATTGTTTTGGTTTTACTTGGCCAAGTTTAACTAGCACTACTTTCCACAAAAATAAATAGTCCCAAAGAAAAGGGTTGGCAGAGTGCTCTGTCAACTATATACATTAACGGTGACATGGACCACCGCTTTGGTTCAAATATCCCATCATTAAATTTTGCATATTCGTTTATGGTCCACAGAGGCTGAATCCAACTGACTTTGGTGATCCCCTGACTTTTCCTCTAGTGCCACCATGAGATTAACATTTGTGATTTTTTAGTTAAATGTCTCAACAACTGTTGGACGGCTTGTTATGGCATTTGGCACAGACATTCATAAATGTGATGACAGGTAAAAACTCAACCCCACGAAATATCCCTCTGTGTTGGGGCATGTCTAGTGTGAGATATTTTTCTAGGAACTCCAATCATTCATGACCAGAATTGGAAAAGCTATAACTATGACCTGAAAAATTGAAGGCTGTAAAATGTTAACTTGAAGTTAAAAAACTTCATGACCTAAATGAATGGTGCGCATATCATAATCATCATAGGAATTACATCTATGAAAACTTAATTAACTGCATTTGAATCCTTTAAAGGCCCCCCTCCAGACTTGTGCAAATACATATGTAAAAACAGTATGCTGGAGATAATAATGTGTGTCTGATATATGTTTTTTATTGCACAAAAAAGTATAATTTCCAAATTAAAACCCTTTAACAGGCATCTACTTTTCTTTCTCATTAACAATTCCAGAATCTATGAATATGCAAATGTTTTTCCATTTCTAAAGTCTTCCTGCTGAACACAAGACATCTCTTTCTTCACTGTAAACTCCATTCTTGGTGTATGTGCACTGGTGGCTTCAAGTTTCTACATCATACTTGTAGAAATATGAACAGGGCTATAATACTGGTTAGTCTGAGAAGGTTGTAACTACCTTCAAATTAAAGCTAAAAGTCAGCACTTTAACTTTATAGTCATCCTCATATAATTCGATGTGCTGTAGTAAAAAGCTAAAATGTGTCAGTGTCCTACTACCTATGAATTGTAGAAGTGGGCATCACACATGAGCACACACATCATAACCCCCAACACGTACAGTCTTTAAATACACAAACCACTCTAACACACTTACTGTGTAAGAAGCCCCCCAGACTGTGTGTCCTGCTGCTGGTTGGACCTCCAGGCCTCATCAATATTGTAAACTGGTACTTAGCGGACAAAAGACAGCAAAGACCAGAGCAGAGGACACCTGGGGCAGAGAGAGCAACAAGGAGGCGAGAAGAAAGTGGCAAAGATCTGGTGTGTGTGAGACTGTTTAGCCATTTATCAGACTGTGTGTGTTTGTGTGTGTGTGTGTGTGTGTGTGTGTGTGCGTGCGTGCGTTTGGGCAGATGGGCATTTAGGTAAGTAGGTCTGCAGCTGTCTGTTTCACTGTAATAGCGTGCATGTGTTTGGGTGGAGTCTGACCACTTTTACAATTCTCTGTCACCATGCAAAACTTTGGCTTTAACTTCATTTGTGTTGCTTGTAAAATGTAGGTTATCAGATTAACTTTACACACACTTGTTAAAAGACGCATTAGCATGAAACTGAAAATCTTTCAAATTTTTTACTCATCCCACAGTTGAATAATTGTACAGAGAGGAAAAGAACTGGAGCAAAATAACACAATCAGTTCACTGAAACATTTGAGACCAGTCTGAGCCTAGGCTGTCACACAAATACACACAGTCAGTGCACGTTGTGAGATAACAATACAGTAACTATTTAATATACATGTAGTCGTGAACACACGCTGCAAAAACACTCAGTTTTCACTAATAAAGCAAAGCAATGTTTTGGTTTATGCACATGCCTGAGAGCCCCTTAAGAATTGGGGAATATGTTCAAGAGATCAATGAATAGTAATATTTGCAGTTATATAATATGACATAGTAAGTACAGAGGCATGCACAATCTCAGGAAGGGACTAGTTGAAAAATATAACCATGAAGTCCAGAGGCATGAAAGGCTGGCTTGGCTTTGAATGATAAACACTTCACACACCCTCAGCATGTACAGTATACTGTCAATATTCCCCTTGAATAAGTTACTAAACCCTGAGCAGCTGTAGTGGAGCAGCTCAGTGTCCACCAGCAGCGTGCTATGGTTGTACTGGGCAGCTCTGAGGTGCAAAAATGTTTGACTGTGAATACAAAGCAGGCCGAAGCTGAAAAAGGAGTGTGCACGTTCCTCAAGCCTTCCCTGAAAGACGAATAAAGGGGGAATAAAAGGACGTGGCCTCGTTGATTGACAGACAGTCAAAGATGTGAAAGGATGTGTTTACTTCATCTCCTCCTAAACCCTGCCACTCAGCCTGTGTGTCCACAGCATCGGCTCAGTTAACAAAATCAATAAGCCAGCGTGTGTGTGAACGTGTCGTGAGGAGTCTATGAGTGTGCGAGGAGGAGGAAGGGGGAGGAGAGTGTATCTGTGTGTGTGCAGGTGAGAGAGTTGTTCCCAAGGCGGGACGTCCCTTTCCCTCACATCAATTATTGAGGCGTCAGGACACACTGAGAGCTCCGGGGGGGGGGTCACAGGTCAGGAGACCAGGACTCCAACGGGCTTTCAGGGGCCTCAGTGTCCCTCACCCCGTCCACACACACACACATGTTCACACACGCTTTCCAAAGGAGACTCAACACGCAGGGTATACTAGCTCAGTCATGAGTGTTGGAGGTCAGCTGATAGATCATCTTTGAAGGGCAGCTGATATTTTCTACCAAAGTTCATCATATTCATTTTACACTGAAATTATGATATTTAAATGCCTAGTGTGCGTGATTTAGTAGCATCTAGTGGTGAAGTTGCAGATAGCAACCATTTGAACACAGCTCAGCCATCCAAGTGTGCAGGAAACTCGAAATGAGAAAGGCCCTGTCTATAATAAGAACAACAAACTGTATTTACACAGCACTTTTCAAAACAAAGTTACAAAGAGCCTTACATTAACCAGGATTAAAAACATCCCAGAAGGCAATAAGGCAAAATAAAGTCAGGGAAATAAAATCACACAGAAGTGAGGTAGAATTAAAATAATAGAAGACAGCTATCAGTAAAAATAAGCGCAAACTAACCACATTGGGGCAACATAGTTTCAAGCAATTAAAAGATACAAAATTAAAAGCATTAAATATCCATCGCTAATATATGGTAAAACCAACAATACCAATATTATAGATAAAACATGATGGAAAATTAAAGCCAGTGTTTGCTTTGTTCATCCTAAGCTACTGATAAACACGGTAATCAAGGTAACAAAACACAACAAACATTTTTTTTTAGGTGATCATACACTACCTATTATATTCCATATGATCTGCCTATAGAGCTTCTGGAATGTTAAACACTAAAGCTTTAAATGGACACCATGTTAACAAATATGTAGGCCTACTCCAATTAAGTGTGTGGACGAGGCCACATCCAGTGTTTTATGCCATTCACATGTGTGGAGATGCTCTCAACCAGCTCAGACTCTTAGTGCACCTGTTCTGTGGACCCAAAACCACAAAGACAGAGGAAGCAACAGCCCAGTGGAATGAAAAGAGCAACATCTTGGACCAGGGTGTCCGGTTCTCTTAACACAACACATCCATAATCTTGGTGTGTAAACATGGCTGGACCCGTGCACCAATAAAAGACTGCAAAGACACACAGATTCAGTGTCTTGCTCACTTCAGCACGGCCGATTGAACCCTGGTTCTGTCATCCCATCATCTACTGAGGGCTCCAAGGTCATACAACTCTCTCACTTCCCAGAAAAAAACATCAAATGAGTAACAAAACTGTAGTTTTGCAGCATCTGGAGTGTTATGTGTTCAGTTTGAAGTAAATTCCCAAGCAGCTGATATACTGTGCCTCTCAGCAGCCCCGGAATTGTACTCCAGCTCCACAAACTACTGTAAATCCCTTATTCTCTCTGCCGTGCTCTAGCTGCCCACACTCTGAGGGTTTTTTTTTGACAACTTTGTACCCCAAAACAAGATTGTCAAGATTTACTATATTTGCCTGCTCTCTCACCCTCTCTCCACACCTCCGTCCCTCTCCTCACCCCACAACCCATACCCATAAGGTTTGAACATGCTTTGAGGGAGTTATTTCACCATGAGACTCCCACTCCATCATCATGTTTTTCCCTCGCCTCTTCTTCCTCCTCTTCATTTTTAAGAGGCTATTCTGGCCTTAGACCACCAAGATACCCCCTCAACTCCCACCTCACTCACCCACACTTTACCATCACCCCCCACTACCACCACCACTGCTGGCTACATTAAAGGTAGGGATGGCTGATGCGTGTAGCGTTAAAGGGGCGGGTGGCCCAGCAGCGCCTGCCTGTGTCTGGGCCGGGGCCCGGCTCATGAAATATTGACGGGCGAGTGTCCCTTCCAGGAGCTGGCTCGTTCGGTCTTGGGAGGAGGAGGAGGAGGAGCAGGAGGGCCACATTAATATTTCAGACTGCAATCTCCTGCTTGACAAACTCTCCCACGTGATTGGGTAAAAAGCCGCTTGCATTGCCTAGCTAGCACCAGCCACACTCCCCCCTCACCTCCCCTTTCCACTCTCTCTCCACGTCTTTCTGTCTTCTAGGCCCGCTCATCCTCTCTCTATGTTTGCTGTCTCACCCTCCTTTCTCTCACCTCACTCGTCTTGCTTTTTAACCAAATTTGATTCCTGAGTCTGGGTGATTGGTGTTTGGTGATGGTGTGTGCATGCCGAGAGATGGGGTGGTGGCAGGGCACGGGTGAGTGGAGGGTGGGGGGAGGTAATTAATTACGGCCAGTGATTTTGGCCGGCCCCGGTAGTCGTGGGCCCCCGCGCTCGGCTGGCCGCGGCCTCCAGGGGCCCTGCCCGTGGGTCCTGCCGAATGAAGTGGCATCCATTTTTTATGAAGAGCAGGTTATCCTATTTAGTCAGATTAAAACAGGCGAGGAGGAGGAGGAAGAGGAGGAGGAGAGCGGACAGATCCAGGGAGAAGAGACCAAGCCAGAAAAAAACAGAACCTTCCTCTCCTCCCTCTTCCTCCCATTTACTTCTCTTTTCCTCCTCCCCCCTTTTCCATCTGCTTTACTTTACTCTTAAGCTTCACTCAAAAACAATCTTCCCCTCCCTCTCTCCTCCACCACCACCGCCACTCCCATCTACCCCATCTCACCCACCACCGCCCCACCACCCACCTACCCACCTACCACTTAACCTGGTTATGGGTGCAGAGTGCTTTGCTGACCCTTTGCCAGGTGTGGCATCACCCTCAGTCTCGTCTTTCTCCATCTCTTTAGTGTAATCTCATTCTGCCTTTATTTTACTGTGTAGTTTCCTGTCTTAGTGTGTCTCCCCCTTTATCGTAGTAGTAGTAATATAGTTATTTCTGTCTGATTTATCTCTGCTCTGTGTTCCCATATTGATATTTATGTAAGCTTTCCTCTTTTTCTGTTTTAACAGATGAAGCTGGGAGATTGTTGTTTATATGTCAACATTTGTTGGTAACAGAGAACTCGGAGAAAACCTAGCAGTCAAACCTGAGGGGGAAAAAAATAAACTGTGTCATATTCTTTTAACATCACATATTTTTTTTACAAATATCTCGACTAGGGGAAGCATTAATGTGACTGAAATTTGCAGCTGAGAAAATTTAATTCTGCTGTAAATAATTTATTGACATCAACCATCTCTGCCACCACTTCTACACTGGATGGTTATTTGGCTCCACCCACTGAGTTTTATGCAACCAATGAGATTACTTTCGCTCTGGCTGTGAATAATGCTTGTATAATGAAAAACTGCCATTATCTGTCCAGTCTCTTCGTCTGTCCTCTTTAATAAGTGTATTCTTATTTTTTATATTAGTTGGCTGATCAGTGTATATATGCAAATTTCATACTTGATGATATTCTCTTTTCCCTCTCTCCGACCTCATCCTGTAATCTACCAGCCTCTGTCATAAAATGATGTTCTGCAGACTGGCTGAGGGTGAGGGAGGCTGGATAAATGCTTAAAGGCCAGCTGCCAGGATAACTTACCCTCCTCTGGGCAGTGAAGGTGTGAAGGAAATAAAATATATATATAAAGATATATTCCTCCCTGACTCCATCACAACCAGAAAACACCCACATCGAGGCCCCAGTGGGCACGTAGGAAGTGAAGAAACTGGCCCAAAAGCCTAAAAGCTGGATGAATTAATAACACTTTCACTGTCATTTCCTAAAACATTTACAGTAGGTGATCATCAGCAGCAAAGAGCATGAATCAGAAAGTACTTGTATGAGTGGAGTGAGAAAGCCTCTGAAATGTGGAGCTGCTGAAGAGCCAAATATTTTCCTCAGAAGTCAAAAAAAACATCTTACTTTGCATCAATACTTACTTGCCGACTTACTACTTAATTAAGATTAGGGGCGGTGCCTGGATTGGAACCAAAAAGGTGCCAGCACCCTATTTCAGCACAACGCTAACCTTAATTCTTGTGGTGTTTATCCTTTTTAACAGGGACATTTTGTTTTCTTAGTGTTAAGCTGTTTTCTTAGTGTGAAGCTAGCTGTGTGTACATTGCTGTATGCAGGGTTTACACAGGGAAATACCGAGGGCCAAAAAAAGAACTTGTTACTGGGCTTTGGGGAATCAAAGCATCAAAATAGTTATTTTTAGACAATTAATTCACAACTTTTATTGTACACCCCTTGGAAATAATACTGGTGACCTCAGTGGTGGGTACAACCATGCTCACCAGAGGTGGCGGAACTCAATAAGAGACAAAATTCAGAAGTATACTATCATATTAGACACTGGTTAGTGGACCTTTGATGTCACAATAATGACTTCTTGGTAAAGGTAAGAAAAAAATTGTTGTTATGGTTAAAAGAAGCTGATGTTAACTGACGTATGAAACAGAAATCAAACAGCTGACATTTGGTTGATCCATCCATCTACCTCGACAGCCTCCTTAGGTGGACTCTGTGGACATTCTCCAGAGACTACATTTACAGACAGATGATGCACTGAAACACACTGGAAGAGTATTGTCTTAAGTTTGTGTACTAAAAAGTACTCATCTCCTTCCTTCTTCATTCCCCCCTTCCTCTCCTCTCCGCTCATGTCTTTCTTTTTGTCTACTTTTGTTATTTTCTTCATCTTCATCCCCACAGCCTCCCTCAGCCCCACTTCACCCCATCCATCTCCACCTCCTTCTCTTCTTCTACCTGTCTGCCGCCCGCTGTGGGAGGTTTCTGTTAAATCATGCAGGAGGCGGCAGACAGAACTGTAACATGGCAAAGCCAATGGCACGTAAAAACCAGCATGGCCAGCATGAAACATCCTCCTGGGGTTAGAGGGGAGTAGAAGAGCAGAGAAACAAGGAAGGTGAAAGCTGAGAGAGGGAGCGAGAAGGAAAGAGGCAAACAAACGGAGGAGAATCTTGAGGAATAGCTTTGACGCTCGATGCAAGGGTCACATGACTGATTGAAGAAGCCAGCCTAACACTAGAAGCGGTGGGCTTACTCTGCTGACCACCACTGGTTGTGTGAGTTCTGTAAGTTGAAATGGTTACAATATAACAAAAATATTATTATATGCATTTTCTGTCTTTTTTATGATTTAGGTCTTGAGTTTGTGCCTTCTGCCTGTTACATTACCAAGCATAGCTGAGCAGAGATGGTAAAACTCTTTTGATAGGCCACACAGTAAATAATATGAGTGAAAATAATATGATGATAATCATAACAATATAATACTCTGGTTCCCAACCCGGGGGTCCCAGTACCCATTAGGGACTGCTAAAGCTTCGATCGTGAGGGCCTTTTTGATTTTAAGTGTAAGACAACTTGAAAAAAAAATTCATACAGGCCTATATGTCAGCATTTCATTCATTTCTGGGGGAAAAAAACTAAATCAAATTGTTATTTTTAGTAAGTTTGTTATTAAATGATTATTGTGATTTATTATTTCTAACAGGATAAGGGAATTGTGAAGACCTGGATATGAGCTATATGCACAGAGCCTTCACTCTCTGCTAAACAGCCTCATCCTGCTATGGAAAAGTATGCATTAAAACAACCAAAGAGCTAATAGAACAAGTGTCAAGGAGAAGAAAAGACTGAATTTAAGCCTGTTGGCGGTTTAAGGAAATAAATAAACAAAATATAGAGAATTGTATTTAAAGTTCCAATTAGCAGGAAAGCAGGAAAGCTCATCTCTGATGGCAATATACACAAAATTCATTTAAACACAAACTTCCCGTTGTTGCGTTCAGTATGTGGGTTAATTGTAAAGTTAATCTGTTTTTCTGTACTGTTATGCATTGATCATAATATGAAATGTATCATTAAAATATATCACTTAGTCAGGTGTCGTCAGTTTACTCAATGATAGACAGGGGGTCGCTTCAGTAAAAAGCTTTCGATCCACTGGTATAACAGTAATAAATAGAGATGATAGAGACCATATGTCGGATGGAGGAAGCTGCCAGTCTTTATTTAGCCCCATTTTCTTTCTCTCACAATCAATGGTTTAACATAAAGTTAGCAGTTATGATATCACAGAAATACGACACTGCTTTGCAAAGATTCAAAATAAATAAGAAATATAACACATATAAAGTGTACAAGACTACGTAAAAAAACGTAAGCTACTGATGCCCCTGCTGCCTCCATCGGTCACATGACCCTCACCTTTCACACTGTATCACACCCTGAGGAGTCTCCAGAGAAAAGAAGGAAAGGAGGTAGGATGGATGACAGGTTGATGAAAGACAGAGGAAAGAGAGCTGATGGAAAGGGAAGGAAAGAAGATGAAGGTGAGGCGAAGAAAGAAAACACACACATAGACCTATACACACACACACACACGCACACTCTGGTCTGACACTCTTGACCTCAACCTCTGAGCAAAGCACCAAGCTGGTCTGATCTGTGCTTCAGTCCACACAAACACACTTTCTCTCTCTGTGTGTCTGTCCCTGCAGAGCTGGTTGGGTAACAGAAATCATGACTCTCTGTTAGTGCTCCGAGTCCAGCCATGCAGATAATGTAGGGAAGTAACTCGGGAACACACACAGATTCACACACGCCAGTGAATTTCCTAACGGCCGTGTTTTAAAGGACAAGGCCGGTGGGACAGTCAGTGAGCAAGAATCAATGAGGAGGCTGGGACTCCCTGTGTGTCTGTGTGACTGAGAGCTACATGCGCTCATGTATGTGGACCTACGTGTGTGTGTGTGTGTGTGTGTGTGTGTGTTTGTGTGTGCGTGTGTGTGTGTTTGTCTTTCGGTATGCCACTTTGTGTGTCATTCTGCCTCCTTGTAAATGGCAGACCTGCTTGAAACGAATAATGGATGCGTTAGATTTTCTCAAGTCTCAAAAAAGGACCTTCAGAACAACAGATTTGTGTTTAGTTTACAACCACCATGATGGATTTTGGGTCTTGTTTCGACTGTATTAGAAATGAAATATGGTGGAAAACTAACGGTGGTGGAAAACATGTTGTTTTTTTTAACGCTGCATTATTTGATTTGAAATGAGCCGCTTGGGTGCAGTTGAACAAACTGGAAAACACAACAATGAGAAAATTAATTCTGAAATTCTTCTCTTTATCTCGGGCACATAGCGCACAGTGGTGGTTGATTAGAGCTTATTAGAACAAGGCTGATGAGAGCAGAGTTGCTTGCTGAAAAACCAAAACAATGAGCTACAAGATATGAAAACCATAGGGGAACTGCAGAATCGGGTGATAATTATCTGTGGCTAAGACACTATTCACATTACACATAATCTTTTGATAAATGTTTTATATGAAAATAGTGATTAGAGCAGCTTTTAAAGGATTTATTAACATTGTGATATAGAGCAATTCCATGATTTTATCATTAAATACTACACTTGAAAGATGTATGAATTTCAAAATGAAGAATTCGGAGACAGGTATCCCATAATTGTCCATCACTGTCTTTTTCAATACCGATCTGAATCCAGGTGCACATTTAAAAATTGTAAACATTTTTTATTATTAAAATAACAATAAACATGAAGGACTATCCAGCCTTGGCTGAGATAGGCTATACAATCTGTCGTCTAGCTGTGTTAGTCTGTGTTTTGTGTAAATATGAAATATGAATGCATTTATTTAAGATATTGACATGATGTCAATAAGGTGTTTTTCCAGTGTTGGCATTTAACCCATGCTGGTCAAGTTACTGTTTTAACTGTGACCACTGACTGAATTTAGTTTTTTCAGTTACACGTAGTATAACGTGTAACTAAAAAAACAAAAGGTTAAGGTTAAAGCTGAAAGCACACACACAAATGCATGTTGAAAAGAATACAGTCAACCTTACTGTACCTATGTCCCTACAGACATGTCTCCTGAGTAGATGGTACAGCCACATATGTAGTGAAAAAGCAACAAAACACTCACTAACACACTTCACTGGACACTACAGTTAATGGCATCTCTCTCTCTCTCTCTCTCTCTCTCTCTCTATCCCAATGGGCTGGCTGGAAAGACATTTAAAAAAAATTTGCCCAATTTGAGACAGCATGCACTTGTTCTCCATTTTCAACACATGGATGCATTACAGTATCCATGACAGCTACCGAGTTCCACATGATGTGTTGTTTATGACAAATATAATTGTCATAAAGAGGTTAAAGGTATGTTTTTATAGAAACTTTTTCCAGTGAAAATTGCTGATGCAGAGATCTGTGGATTATCCAGATTTGTTGTTTAAATTCTTAAAATTTGTTTTTTGAGTACACAACAAACACAAATTGTACGATCACTTTTGTATAGAGGTGGAGGCAAACATCTCCAACTATCTGCATGGCTATGTGACAAAACATTTTTTTGTTGTTTTTTGTAATTTCAGTGAATTTTCGCCCTTCTGAGATGAATCTCCCTAGGTATCGAAAAAGGCAAAGTAAATTGTTCCCCAGACACACATGTATTTCGGAAGTCTGTTTTAAAAAGGTATTTTGGGGGGCTAAGGGATCATTAAGCTCACTCCCAACCCCTGAACAACCACGTTAACTTTCATCTGCAGTAAAAAAAACAAGAACAAAACCCCATCAAAACTGGAGGTAAGATGTTTTTACTCCCCCACCACTCAGGACGAGATTACTCCATTAATGGACCTGCCTGCCTCTTTCTCTCTCTCTCTCTCTCTCTCTCCCCCCCACCAACACTCTTATACTACTCTTCCACCTAGTGAATTATGAATGGAGGGGCCCCTTGTTTTTCAGCCTCTGGCCGGCCCGGTGTCCACTCAGTGCACTCTACTGTACATGCACACATCACATTTAAACACAGAGCAAAATAGGACGAAGTGAGGTATCAGATCGGATCAATGGTGATAAAGTTTGGCAAGAGACACACTGTACAACTTTCAGGATGATTGTAGTCGCTATTTTGCCAAAAAGGCTGAAGCCCCACTAATTTGGGACATCTGCAAAAAGATATTGAGACAAAGGTCAAGACTTTGTACAGCTCAGTCAAATCACAACAAAGGATTTTGTTTTAATTTACTCCAGTGGTATATGGCTGTGGATGTGAGATATCCACCTTCAGCGCTCCCACACCCCAGCACAATGAAGGTGATCTGAATTTAAATTAGTAAAACCAATCAATCCAAATTTAAGACACAGTGCTCGTCTTAGCTGAGGTGTAGATCTGTAATGCTCAGGAGTATCCAGAATCTGTGAGCGGTGTCAAGATTAATAGAAAAGATGGGTGTTGTTAAGACATTTTTATTCCTTTTACTCTTTGAGAAGTGTGTTTCCAATGCCTTTCAGATCAGTTGTATTAATATGACAGCAGACATCTCCAAATCTCACAAAATCATGCCAAAATCACTTTAACAGCTAAACTAACTGCAAAGCCCTTTATAAACACTTTAATTATATAGTTATTACTAGAGATAATTCTAGTTTGTTACAACTTAGTGTTTATGCTGAGGGTCTTTGTTGTTGCTGTCAGGGATAGAAGCTAGATAGATATAGAGAACGTTTGTACTCACCAAGTTAGCTGATCTGGGAATATATTGACATTGTTAAAACTAGTATAACAGAGCTAGAAACACACGCAATCAGGCGATATGGCAGTTTTAAGCAAGCCCACAGGTTACTAAACTCATTTTGAAGAGAAAATGCATTTGATCAGTAAAATTATTACCATAATTGCATCCATCACAGTTTACAGACAGGCGACTTGAGGGTTCAGTTTTGAACAAAGGATTAATACTGATATTTCTCATAAACTCACTTATGGTTTATGTAAACTGGATTCATTTCTAGCCCTGTTTCACTTTGTATTCATATCCCAGCTATTAACTTGGTGATTACAATGTTATCATATCCGACAATGGAGCAATGCCACATAACCCAAGATACAGAAGGACTGCAATACACCTGAATTAACTTATAGTAATAAATAGACATAATAGATCGAGAGAACTCAATAACATGGTGTCTCAATGGCCACTATTATGTTGTTTCATCTGACTCAACGTGTCCTCCTTTAAAGAGGCATCAGCAAGCACTAATGATGAGCCGCAGCCATAATTAGCCTCATCAGAAGGACTTTCAAAGTGTTTAGATTAGCTTAATTAGCTTTGGTAAGTACCGCCTGTGTGTTAGTGTGCAAGCACAGATGTAGACGGGCGTGCACAGTCACACACACACACACACACATACAGAAACACACGTGCACGTGCACATTCAGTCCTTGTAGACCCGGCCTCAAGCTATTGCGCTAACGAGCCTGAGAGTTCACGGAAAGCCGCTGGTTTTAAAAGTTAAATGCCACTGTGTAAATATATTTCCAGGGGATATCCAGGGAATAATCAACTTTTAATTTGGCTGCTAATTTAGTTAGTCGCCACAGTGCTTGACTGCCTCCCTGAAGTGATTTGAAGAAAAAGAAGAGAGAAAGAGAGCTGAAACCCTACAAGGAAATTGCTTGAAAAATCACTATCAGAGGTTTTTTAGATTTTCTGTCCCGGGGATATCTGTACATTTGTGGAATTACAATAAGGGGAAAATCAGAAAAAGAAGGGGGGAAAGCGATGAGAGAGGGAAGATTTTGAAGACTTTTGCCTGCAGAAATGTGTCTCTCTCCCTAGTTAACTACAGCAAAGTTGATGCAATAGCATATTAAGTCAGTCAATGGACTTTATCAATGCCAGGATCCATTAATAGACAACAGCCGGCAGCACAAAGCTGCAGTGCGAAAGAGGCTTCACACATAGATTTGGTAAGTTGATGTACTTGTGTTTTTTATCATTTCCAGAATGAGAAACAGGAGAAAATAAATGTTTTTGATCCACGCATGCAGAACTCTTCTCTTTATTCATGCTAAAGCTAAATTGTATTTAATCCTTTATACATCAAAAATAAGCTGATTCCCTATAATGTAACTTTTGAGGTGCAGTATTCGTCAGTTGATGGGCGTCAACCATAAAGTGTGTCACCACTTTTTTTCAAATCATTTTACTCAAGAATGGGTACATCCTGCTATAATTTCTACTGTAGGCCTACCATATATACCCCTCTACTTCAACCTGCATGGTGGGTGCTATGCTGGTGTATGTTGTAGGTTTTCCAACCACCACAGGTTCTCCTACACGCTGGAAAGGTGAGCTGTATTCAGTTGGTTGCAATCTGTACATGGTGGATTTAGGTCTGCACACGTAGCACAACACGCTGTTAATATGTAATACAATGCTGTTTAAGTGGTTGTTTGTCGAACACGTTACAAATTACGCCTTAAAAAAATCTTTGCAATAACCTGTACATGTTCACCAGACCCCTCCCACTTTCTGTGATCTCATGATGTTCTGATTAATAGGTGGCTTAATGGGATTAATGACCGTCCTGAGAGTAATGAGGAAATTCAATTAGCATAAACAGGGTGGTGTTTGGATTATTCAAGGCTCCTGGATGGTGGCTGGTTGCTTAGGAATGCAGAAATCCAAGACTGTGGGTGAACAGTGGTATGTGTGTGTGTTTGTTTGTTTGTTAGTTTGTGTGTGTGTGTGTGTGTGTGTGTGTGTGTGTGTGGCGATAGAGAGAAAGAAAGAGTTTTGGCCTTTATCAGTGTGTGTTCAGCTCCTCAGAGGGACTCAGTGGAAAGAAGAGCGGAGCTTTGCTGGAGAGACGATGGTGGGAGGGATGAAAAGATGAAGGTGAGGACAAATATCCGAACGCTGCAAAAAATTAGGGTATAGAATTGCAAAAGTAATTTCATCATTGAGTCGTTTACCTTTTTGATTTAAGCTTGTCAGCGGTTATTCAAAATCCATGAGAAGCCAGGGCAGCAAGGCGGTTTAACTTCTCCTAGATAGAATAGAACTGTGACTATTTGACTTATCATAAAAATGAAAATGAAAATGAAGGACACGTGGCAAGAAAGAAGATGAAAACACGTTTCTGCTGCACATTTTCCCAGACTTTATTTTTGGTTCGATTTTTAATCTATCTACATCTACCTGTTCAGACCTATCCAAAGAAACAGTCTGAGAAAAGATAATAATTTCTGGTTGAGAGAGCTTACAACTTAGAGAACTTACATCTACAATCTGTGATGAGGGAGTGGACAACCGCACATTAAAGGGTCATAAACCAGAAAACCAACATTGAAGAAACAGCTGCAGATAGTGATTCTGTGATGGCTCAGCTAAACCTGATAGAAATCTCTTGTTCATAACTTGACATTTTTTGCAGTATTTTCAGCCCAGCCTGCGGTGAAGAGGCCAGGGGCTTCATTAGAGAGATCTGGAGGCCGACCCTATCAGCCTGGGGGCACGTGGGAGGGGGGGCCGGGGTCTATACCAAACCGAACGCCCGTCTCTCCACTGGAGACGGGCTGGGCTCCCCTGGGCTCCCCGCGACCGACCTCCTGCTTCTGTGGATGGGCCAGAAAAATCAACGCCGTTCGCCTTTGAACAACCTCCTCCTCTTCCTGCTGCTCTGTCTCTCCTTCATGCTCTCTCTCTCTCTCTCTCTCTCTCTCTCTCCTATCTCTCTTTCTCCCTTCGCTCCCTTTCTCTGTGGACCTAATGAATGATTCATTTAACCCCTCCACCACCTCCAACACCACCCAACTCCTCGCCTTTTCACCCAACCACCCATCTACCCGCCTTCCACTTCTTAACACTTTTCATTCTGTTCTCCTATTTTATTGCAAGTAGAGACTTTTTCTTTCAATAAAAAGAAAGAAGTAAAAGAGCAGCTAGGGTGGCAGCATGGTGGTGGGCTTGAAAAGGAAACAGAGGAAACAACAAAGGGAGGAACAAACGCCCATTTGTGTCACAGATCCCTCCGTGTATCCCATTAAAGGCAATGTTTGACAAATTACTTTACACAGCTTGGATGTTGATTTGCCGTGCGTGTGTGTGTGTGTGTGTGTGTGTGTGTGTGTGTGTATGCTGACTGTGTGTGGGGGTAAGGAGATGAAGCACTTGTCAGGCACACACACTCTACACTGAACCGCTAATGAGGCAAGATGGTAGAAAAGCCCTTTAAATGAGGTGTAACGACACACTAGAGCTGCAGAAGAAGGAAGCCTGGCTACCCAGATAAAATCAATTATAGTCCTTATTATCATGGAAGAGTCATTAATTTAATGGAATAATTGGTCCGGACAAGAAAGAGCTAATTGCTGTGATGAAACCAAATTTCTAACATGAAAGGGCAAGTAAATGAATCTAGATGGCACACTTGAAAGGCTTGCAGGATCTGGGGACAGTTTCAAAGATGGGTTTTATATTCTCGGATTCATTTTCCCTGGGCTCCGACTCACAGGCTGCTGTGAAGAAAACAGGCATGATTCGATTGGAGATCTCTCTTAACTCTGTGTCAGCTAGAGAAAATAGAACGCCTCCTACAAGAGAAGAAGAAGGAGGGAAACAGGGCCGGGGTTTGCATAGGGGGCTTTGGGGAAGGGGGGCGGACACACATGCCACCCTTCAGTGAGAAGCGGAGATCATAGCATTGCAAATATTTAACATAATTAGGAAAAAAGGGAAGATTGTTTGAGAAATTGAAGGTCATCTTGCTAGACTGAGGAAGAGGAAAAGGTATTATAGGGCGGACAGGCGCGAGGGGGAATCGTTAAATTGCATATACTGTATTTAAATAATAAATACAACACAAGTTCCACTTAAGGGCAACTTAGTAATAGACACACCTACCCGACTGTAGGAGTGACTGAATTTTTCATGTCAGTGTTGGACTCATTCTCCCTCATTTCAGATTTGGACAAGAACTGCTACATTTTGGGGCCAGGTTGGGCTTGTGTTCTGCCATCTAAAGAGCATTTTGTTGTTGTTGTAGCCTGTGGGGTTAAGCATGCATGGTGCTGCTCTTTGTAAAACAACCGTATGAAGTTGAAGTCCTGACATTGCATCCAAGCTGTCTAAGTGGAGGTTGGTGTATAAAGGGATACAGACAATACAGTAAAAACATAGGTGTAATAACGTGGAAGTACTGTACATTAATAAACACCTTATATTTGCTTACTACACTACTGTGTGTTATAACCATTTATTAGGTGGTTATGCTGTTTATCAGTGCTAAATGGGGGGTTCAAGTAAAGTGTTTCCAATTTATCAATATGCAAGAAACTAAACCTGCATCAAAATATATACATCCCTGTTACAATTTTAACGTATCCCAGCACTCTTCTAATGTTCTCTTTCCAACTCCACACGCTTGTCTGCATGTGTTCTGGTTGGCAGCAGTGTTTTCTTGTGAGCAGGCAGCCTGTGTGACGTTTGGCAGTGACATCTGAGAGGCTCAAGAGACACAAGACACAACAGTCTCAGCTCCCTCCCTCCCTCCCTCCCTCCGTCTCTGCTTACTCTGGAGGAGTGGGAGCCTGAAGACAACTCCGAGGCCAAGTGGCAGCACTTCAGAAATCAAGATGGTGGCCTGCTCCTCCTATCCTAATCGAAATGCCAGAACTGCTATCAGGAGAAAAAAAACAAGATTCTCTTCATCCTCCCCCACAATGAAAACACACGCCTTAGTTTTTACACATAAACACACAGACAAACATACATACACACACTTTCTTCTGAAGAAAAAAGCTTAGACATGCAAAGGAAGGCCACCATCTGCTTACCACCAGTGTGTTCCTTTGGCATCAACTGCAAGCTCAAGTTTGAGTCGGGTTTCAGTTTTGGGTGTACAGGCTCCCAAACCATCTGAATGAAGTGAGGTGACGTCGTCCAAGTCAGACCCAGGCAAAGGCAGGAAACTTTAATAAAATTTAAAAATTTGAAACTAAAAAACTGTCCTTGGTTTGTGCTGGTCTGAGGATACAGCCGCCCACTAGAAGTTTCTCCTGATTGAAGTGTGTTTTCTGCCTTTTGATCAGTGATTATCTGGGATAAATAATTTAAAGTACTAAAAAGTTAATAAAGACTCGAGAAAATCTTTCCAATTTGGACTTCTGAGATGAGGGAAGAGATTTGATAGACATGAAGGACGGACTCGTGGCGTGGATGGAGAGGGGACGGGTTGCAGCTGGGGAATCACCCAAAAAAAAAATTTACAAGAAAATGGACAGAGGAGGGCTTGGATAGAAGCAAAAGAGGAAGAGAAGCGTTGTAAGAGGAGGAGGAGAGGTGTGGCAGAACGGGCCGAGGGGAACCCGCCCCCCTAATTGGTACTTAAACACCCGCGCCGAGCAGAACTGTTGCTATCATAAGAAATTGATGAATTAACTGAGTGAGAGAAATAGGCAGAGAGAGAGCAGGAGGCTGTGGGACGGCAGAGAGAGAGAGAGAGGGTTCTGAATCTTTTAAGAGGATAACTTACTTGGGCAAAACAGCTGTTTATGCATTATTTGTGCGGCGAGCCATTTACCACCGTTTAGGATGAAAACCTTGGTTCCCGGGCTGCAGGAGTTGCCCGCAGGGACACCAAGGGTTTTGGGAGGGACCCGGCGGCCCATCAGTCACTGATAAGAAAGGATGAAAAATTAATTTGCTGGTAGTTTCGTTTTAAAGACTCAGATATCGGCCTGTCAGTCTGTGAGCTTTCGTTTAAGTGACAAACAGGCGTGCAGGGAGTCAGGCGAGAGGAGAAAACAGGAGGACAAGGTGGGCATGGATGGAGGGAAACTTTGTGGATGCACCCTCATTATCAAGTAATCCATAAGACTCTTTTTCTTTTCATTGTTTTATTTATTTCCTCATTCTTTTTTGTCAAGTGCACATTGCTGTGGGGTTTCTGTGCTTCCCAGATATCACCTGTCAGTCTAATAGTTTATGTAAGACTGAAGTGCAACACAGCATCGTGTGTTATTTGTCTTACACCAGATGACGTGCCCATAGAAAACACTGAATGAATTATACAGACAGCAGAAGTAGTGAAGATACAACTGCCAGTAGCCTATGTGTTGATTGGGAGAGGTAGTCATAAAAAAGCTGCTCTTCTGTAGTGCACTTGGTTTGTGCAGTTTGGTGCATGGTCTCCTTCTTTGCATCATTTGTTAAAAAATTTTTTTATTAAAGCTATAATTTCTCAAGCTAACAACGCAGTTAATCTTCTTCTGATAAAACATGCAATTTTAACAGGAAAGTGCAACCAGAGAGCGTTCACATGGACACTAGCATCCTGGTTATGATTTTGTGTATATGAATTAAACGTGAAATAAATCGTGGTTCAAAAAATGGTGGTTCAAGCCTCCTGGTTTATTGATTGATGATATGATTATGCTAGCTGAGGTAAACACCTTTTCCAGGTGTCTAATCACTGTGTGCCATATGCAGAGGTGTGTCCTCCACTTGTAGCGGTTCGTCGTTACTGTTACATAATCAGATGAAAAAGACAAATCCAGTAGTGAGACATATGTAGCAATGTCTTCTGCAGAGTTAACTCAGTCAGTACATAAATGCTGTAATATGGAACATGTCTGCACAGAAATCTGAATAATGGTAGAATCATGTAAAGAGAGGGTAAAGGCCTGGTTTCTCTGTGTTCCATCCATCGTATCTCAAATATGATTGACTGACTCAAAGGAACACTAGTTTGCATGAAAACACAATTAGCAAATGTTTTAGTAAAAAGAACAGCCCCCTTCAGTACAGATTAGCATTTAATGGATGTAAACTGAAGGCTTTTCAAACCAGGACCTGTTGCTGTCCTTAAGTTTCTGAAAGACTAACAAGTGGAGCGGAGAAGGATCAGTGGAGGTGTATATGGAGGCATGGATTGATGGATGGATGATGGCCTCCTTAAACTCTGTCCAGGAGGACGATTTGACATAATCACTGTTTCACTTTGATATCTTCAAAGAAAGCCTTGAAGTTGACGCTGGAGAATCACACGACAAGCGCTATTGCAGTAAAACAGCCGCTATGACACATCTTCAAATACCATCGCCTGTCACTCAAGTCCAAACAAACTGCGAGAGCCTTGGCCCTGCGTGAAAACAACAAGACCGGAGAGTAATTGCAAGTTAAGTGGTAAAGGCAAGAAAACTTCAGGGTTTCAGAGCTCGGGGAGACTGGGCGAACTCACACATCTCCAAGGCTGTCTGCTGTTTGGTCTATGTTGGTGTTGAATTCTCTGTATTGTTTCTGTATGAAGGGTGATACTGAATTTTTACATTTTTCATAATATTTTCACGCCTGATGACCCTGAAATGCTCCTATTATCTTGATTTAAAGCCTGAAAATAAATCAGCATTCAGTTATTTTTCTTTTTACAGTTGGGTATTTTTCTCATGTGCTGTTGAATCTGTATGTATTTCTATACTTACGAGGACCAAACTGGAGCAACTCGATGCAGGAAAAAAAACCATAAAAGTGATGACATTTTGATAAGCGTAGGTAAGAGTATGTTTAACTGGGATAATAGGATTAAGGGTCAAGTTAAGTATTTAGGGAATGCGTGATCATCCTCAAAAAAAACTGTGTACACGGCAGTCTCTGCAGGTGTGCGGCTTTCCTGCCTCTGTCACCTGCCCTCTCCGCCTCTCTTGTCATCCCCCCTGTTGCCGTGACGACTGCCTCAGGGCGAGACACTTCCATGTCATGTTGGGCGGCTCTGATGCTGATCCGTCATGATGGTGAAAGCTTTGTCCCTGTTTGTTCACCTAAAGCACTGGCATGTCAGCACCACCTGGGAAGGGAACTGTCTCTCATACAGACACACACACACACACACACACATACTGACATATTCATTATAAATACTTCAGTATACTTTTGATCATTCTTTGAGGTTTTGGCAGCTCTTTTCTTTACATATGTTCCCTGTATGTGCAACATTTTAACATCTATAAATCATATACATTTTGGAGATAAAGAGAGATAAAAGTGGGGCTGTTTTTAAGATGATTGACAGGATTTAACAGTATCTAAATTGTTTTTGAAACACAGAAATAAAGTAATTCTAGAAACTTTTGTCAAAAGGATCCTGTTCTGTTTAATGCTGATGGTAGCCTATTCTAAAAGTCTACTCAAATGTGTGTATACCAACTACTATAGTTCTCTGATTGGACTATTGAATGATTGAGGGAGATCCTATATGTGCATATATATATATATGGAATATTGTCAATACTGCTTAAATACTTTATGGAGGTCATATAGAGCAAAATGCTAATAAATAAATACATATTTTTTTAGTTGTAATTGAGACAGTGTGTTATAGAATGCTATAAACATCTGGAAGGCCAAATCAAACCTGATATGGACCACGTTTTAAAAATAATAAGAATAAGAAAGTCTTTTATGATGTGTTTTCTACATTTTTTTTAATCTTGTACAAAATTGTGATAGTTAGCTAGCAAGGTACAGATAGATAGATAGATAGATAGATAGATAGATAGATAGATAGATAGATAGATAGATAGATAGATAGATAGATAGATAGATAGATAGATAGATAGATCTATCAAGTCCTCTCACAACCACACTTTGACTCTCTCTCCCTTTTCCTACATAATGAGAGCCGGGTCCTAATGGAGGAGGGGTGGACTCTGCCTGGCATATCATCATTCAGGCCGGGCGCGCAGGGCGAGTCGTGATTAGCTGGCAATTTATTCTGGCGGGCGCGATTGAGAGGAAGGGGCCCTGAAATGGTAATGTGTTTAAATGTCAGAGGAAAGGTACGGTTCTCATCAACCTTTGGTCACCCGTCCGCTTTGAATATTCTTATTGCCGTCATGTATTAGTAATGAGAGTTGAAAAGTAAGTAAAATTTAACCTTCGCTGTACCTGAGGAAACTATGAATATTAACGAGGCCTATTATGTGTACCTGATCTGAAAGAATTTTAACCCCGCGCCTGGCTGGCTCGCTGGTTCTCTCTCCCTCCCCAATTTTTCTACATCCGTCTCTCTCGCCCTCTTCCTCTCACTCCTTTCCCCATTTCTCTATTTTTCTCTCCTTCTGCTCGATTTCTCTCTCCTTCCCTTTCCATTCCTCTCTCTCTTTGTCTTTGGCTTCCCTCCCTGTCATTCACACTTTTCATCAACACCCTCTTTTTTTCTCTCTACCATTTTCTTTAATTTTCCCGCCTGTCATTTCAACCATCTTCCTCTATTTCCCTCTCCAACTCGCTCACTCTCCATCCATATCTTCCTCTTTAGCTCTTTTCATTCTGTCTCTCACTTGTTTCTCCACCGTCTTCCCAAAGCTCTCGAACCCATCTTCAGTCACAATAGATCTCTAAAAGTTAACGTAGGTCTCCATTACATAAATAGTCCATAATGGACACATGTCCTATAAACATGTCAGGACTGTTATGGACAGGGCTGCAAGGCTTGTGCAATATTTGGCAGCTGGTACGGGACAGTTACAACTCATCATTCATTTTTGAACTAAATAACTCTTTTTCAGTGTGCCATAATTACAATATGACCATTGTGAGCTTAAGGGACACTCATGATTCTCTGTAGTCTAACATTTATCTTATCAATGCATCATATACTATATTCAATTCTGCAGCCAGTAGACCTTTTTCACAGCAGATATTCTGGCTTGTCACAGCAGGAAAAGCACAGGTGTAACTGATAATATCAAAATTATTGCATTTCATTCAGTGGAACTAGGTATCCTGATATTGTGCATGCTGGTTCACTGGCATGGCTTACTAGGACATGAAATTATGTTTCTCTGTTATTTGTCCTGCAAGGACAAGTCAAATTGTCTATTATCTATAACCCCATAGTCCTATAATGCCAAAACAGTGTTTAAAATGTTTAATTACTGACTTGTCTGACTATCAGTTACAGAACTGGCAGTCAGACAAAGGACACAATATAAAACACGTTTATAATAAATTAATAATATAGTAATACAATACGTTATAACTGAGTGAAATATGAATATAACATTGATAATAAAATCATAATGTGGAATAATACTGTAATAAACAATAATGTGAGATTTTGTTTATTATTTGTAAACACTTCTCATTGTATCACTCTCTATATATTGTCTAAATAATCCCATTTGTTGATTTGTTAGATTTTGGAGAGATAACTTATGTTTTCTTATGTTTTTATTTCTTATTGCAGCTAGCAAAGACATTCGGAATAACTACTCAGGGCTCATTTGGACTTTATGTCATTAACAGATTCAGACTGGATCTGGTACCCTCTCCCATTCACTTGTTTTGCTCTCTACCCATATTCCTCTCTCTATCTCTGTCTGTCATCCCGCTCTGTCTTCTCATTTCTCTCTGTCATGAGAGGGGAGGAGGCTGTTTACCATGCAGAGATGGTGTTTGCATAGATCAGGCCAAAGTGGGTTGTGTGTGTGTGTGTGTGTGTGTGTGTGTGTGTGTGTGTGTGTGTGTGTGTGTGTGTTGGATAGAGGGGGTGTTACTCCCTGGATTAAGGCTTGATCAAGGCGCCATCAACACACACATCCTCACTTCCACCTCCCCCATGAGGGCCTGGGGTTTCGGTGGGGGGGATTGACACATCTTTCTGCAATGGACAACAAAGACAGAGGAGATGTTTGCTGAAAAAACCAAGAGTCTCTCTTTCACCCTCTCCCTCTCTCTTACTGTCATTTATGATCTGTACACATTACATCTCAAAAGCTGTCAGCCTCTGACATTAATGTGTGTCTCCTTGCAGAAATGTTGAGATGTCGCATTGTGTGTGTTTATGAATGTAACTACATGGCATGTGTGTGTTGGCATGCCCCAGTGGGTGCCTGAGTATTTAGAGCAGTAGCAAACGTCAATGTCTCCATGTATCAATCCTGCATCAGTACTGCAGCAAATTCTTAAATGCTACAGAAAAAAAGAAAGAGAACTTTTAAAAGCATATTTTGAAGTAACACTTTTCTTGATGAAATACTGCATTTAGATCAATATAGGCACTTGTGTAAATGAGGGTTTGAAAATAATGAGTATCACTCAGTGTAGCATTTACATATATGGTAAAGTGTGTTTTTGGTAAGATAAAGAGAGTGCTTATTTTAATTATTTAGAATCAATATTGATAATGTAGAAATTCAAGTGACGGTTTTTAAAACAGCAATTTGCAGCAGAAACACTATAATAGTTTGTTTTTCTAGAATAATAATCAGCTGCTTATATACAGCAAACGTAACAAGTACAGATTGCATAAGGGCATATTATTTCTACAAAACCAATGATAATGGGTATCTTTTAAAAAACAAATCAGAATCAGTCCATATATAGCACTAAAGTAGAATAATGCAAAACATGTAGTGTAGATACTGGGAAGTGCTATGGTGCTCTACATGTTCATTGTGATGAAGGACAAAACATTTGAATAGTGTAAACTATAGGAACTGTACATGTTGTATATGTTCAGTATTTGTTTTACATGTAGCTTACTATTTAAAGTACACCCACACCCACACATACAGCCCCCCCCTTATCCCAGATGATGTCCACCAGCTTGGGCCTGTTGTCCTGAAAGTGCTGCCTCCGTCTGACTGCTGTGATCTCTGGGTAAGCCAGTAACAGCCCGACTCTTATTAGCTCTCTTTATTGATTTGGAAAAGGGATTCGGAGCTGAGCCGCTCTCATTAGCACTGGATAAAGTCATAATCCACCAACCTGCAGGGTCAGACTCACTCTCAGCACCCTGCTGCCTCAACTCTCTGCCTCAAATTCACATTTAACAAGTTGATTCCAATATGTTTTTAAATGATAATGAGGCTTTTTCACAGAAACAATGATGAAACCAAGACTTTTGTTTAAGAAATTCTAACTATATACTTGTTCCGTAAAACCAGATTATAAATAAACAAATCTGTATATGTTTGACATCTAGTGACTTATTTTACCCTGCATTGAAATGTAGGGGTTTTTGTGTAAAATCAGCCTTGCCATGATGCACTTTTACTTACAAAGAGCATCAGTGGTCATAATAAAGAGTAAAGGAAAAAATGTCCTGAATCCCAAACGCTTCTGAGTTGTTTTTGACCACTAGTAGAGTTATCTTATATTAGCAGATCCTCGCTTTGTGTGTATTTCATACACATGCACATGCTCCGGTTCCCTCATTTTAGAGTCAATGGGTTTTTTGTATGAGCTTTTGGTTAGATGCCTAAAATATCTTAGAGATTTTCATGTTGTTTTTTTTACATAAAATACCACACCCATTAATTCAAAAGTTTTTTTGTGTCTTAAAAAAGGCGATCTCTAACAAGTGGCTAAATGAGGATTCTGAACACAGAGACTTATCTACATGTAGATTTTAATTACACAGCTTAAGTAAAAGTTGCCTAACGTTAGCTTTTTACTTACATTATAAACTTTTATTTACCACAGATTGTATCACAGATCTTATTTTCTGCAATAATCTAAAGTCCAATGGAAAAATCCCATCAGACATTTAAAAATCTTTACAAATGCATCAAAACCTTAATCAGGCCTCAAGGATACAGAACTTTGGGGAAAATTAGTGGATGCATTTGAAAATATATATAGTATAGTCGTATAGTGTAGTGTGGACGAGTCTTCCATCTCAGGTGTCTGATCATCAGGTAATCCATTTTTGAGAATCCTGACTTGTGGGTCCAAATTTTGAAAATGTCTGAAAGCTTTTTGATAGAGTTATGATATGATTTGATAGAGAAAAAAAGAGACCTCTTAGAATTTGTTTTATTATGGATAGTGAGCTGCTATTCATGCCCAGAAGAATTCTCTACTAAAATGTTTGTATTCAGATCATTCTCAGCAAGTTATTTTAGTGTTATAAGCTTTCCCAAACTGGTCTAACTTTTCACTTTCAGGCCCTCTTTTAATCAAGTCAGATACTGTTTTATGTCAACCTGTCAATCATTCTCTCAGTCCTTACTCAGAAGGACTGCTGGAAACCTTCCTCACCCTCTCCTCCCCCTTCTCCCCATCCTCCTCCTCCTCCTTGTCTTCCTCCTCAAGCCGTCCACACCTAATTCACTCCCGGCCCTCTCCGAGTCGGGGGTTATCGATTTGCCGGTGTGATAGAGGTGGGAGGTGCGTTCACAATGCGGCGGGGGTCTGCCTGCTTGGGCTGCATCTTTCAGAGGGCCAATCGATACCGACTCCTTTTCTCCCCTTCAAAGCTTTTCATTCACACAGACAAACAGGGGGAGAAAGGAGACGTGAGGAGCAGGGGAAGGAGGAGGAGAAGAGTGAGTGACATGAGAGTTATTTTTCGTTTCTTTTTCGCTCTCTCGCCTTTCTCATTTATCCTCTCTGGACTCATTGCGTGGCCTCAGGGTCAAACTTGGGAGAGAGGGAGGGAGAGGGAAAGGGAAAAATAGATAGAAAGAGGAAGGCGAGGAGAAAAGGGGAAAGGAAGCGAGCAGGAGGGTGAAAAGCCACATGGGACAGAAGAAAGAAAAGGGAAAGATTGGTGGAGCAAAATATGCAAAACGCAGCAGAGGATGGGTAGAGCTCAAATCATTAAAGTCCATAAACTTGACCCAACTGACTGCATCATTTGCAGAAATCAGAAACTAAATATCTTTCTAGTTTTAATTTAATGTCACTTGTAATGAGGTTTTATTCAGATTTTACCTGTTAAATGCCTGATTTGATTTTAGATGTGGGATATAGGAGTTGAAGGATAAAGGGGAAATTGTTGATGATGATTGAAAAGAAGAAGAGATGGATGGAGGAAGAGGAGGCACCGATGGATACGACTTTACAGTGTGAGTTGTGTCTAAATAATCAGAAAGAGTGGACATTGGCTTCCAGCGAGAACTTGTTTTAAACCCCAAGGTTATTAGGTCAATTAAGCCCCCTTCATCCTTCATTTGTATAGTTGTAAGCTTAGTGCTCTCTCATCTGCATTCTACATTGCCAGGTTCCTGCGTTGCAGAGTTGCTTCAGCAGAAGTGGATAAATAGGAAGACTGCACATGAAAATCATAACACCGTTCCTGAAGACAGAATGACACTGAAATTACTTTTGGGCAAACAATTCTCTTCAGGTGTTTAATTGCTCACCAAAGATAAAAGTTTGTAAATCTAAAGCCATACGTGGCGAGGTCACATGTTTCTTTGATCGTTTTCTTTGCGGGAAAGTTGTTTGTATTCCCATATATTGATTGGAAAATCTTTGAGCAGCAGAATACTAATTTATCTGTCTAAATGGAGGTGAGATGAAGAGTCTCTACAATGAGATTTACACCATCTGATAAAAGCTGTTTTAGCCAAATCTTGGCTCACTATGGGTCAGGAAATAATCAAAACATCATTCATTTGGAATCTAACACCTTATTTCAACCATACACGACTCCGTGAGGTTGAGTCTGCAGCACTGGTTTGATCCGATCTATACATGGCCCACCAGAAGCAATTTCCCACCCAATTTTGTTGACATACTCAGATCATGTTGATTTGGTCATTTACTTTTGTGCTTCTACTCTGGATAAATAAGCTGCATAGTTAAATGCTTTCTTTTTTATCTGTTACAATCAGGAGTTGGCACAGGGTGTTCTATTTTGAAATTTGATCGGATTCTCTTTGCTGTTTCTGTGTCTGACTTCCTCCCAGCTCGCCACTACGTCTTTTGACATAGCAGCAAAGCTTTTGTAAATGTATCACATAGTGCTTTACTATTCAGTTTTTTCTTCCTCTCACCCAGCCACTGGTCTCAGTATGCAGTAATACAGTATGATAGGTTATTTGTACTACAGAGCATTGTTCAATCTTGTTATTCATATGGTTTAAGTTTTCACCTTGCTGCATTGTACTCAGGGGCATGTTAGTACACCGTGACATCACTTTTCTGGCATGGTTACATTTGCAACAAACCACAAACTTTAAACAAAAGAAAGCAGTGAATTACTGGTCTGCTGTTGCTTTTACATTTTTTTACATTTTACAAAACTACTTGGAAGTTAGGTAGTTAACATAAAAAAGTGTATATCACATTGTAAAATGTGATATTTTAAGAAAACAAATGAAATATATCAGTGATACAAAGCTAATACGGTATAAACAGTATCAACTTCATTCATTAAAAATGTTTCCTTATTGTGTTAATAAAATAAAATATAAGATATAAGATATAAGATAAAATATAGTATGAATGGCATTAGGTTTCTCTCAAAATCTGCATGTTGTTGTGAAATGCTGGTACACAGGTTTTTGCAGTGTTTTAATTTATGTATTTGAATGACAAAACCGCCTGATCCGCTATTTTTTCATCAGATATCAAACAATGACCTTGTGGTTTTCAAAAATACATCTTTTGTCTGCGTCTCTCAGCTCTAGAAGGGGACAACTCGTAGATGAGAAGCTCTGGGAAATAATTTTCTGTGAAGCAAAGGGTTGAGATTTGTAAGGTTAAACCCTTTCCATTAACAAACAGGAAAAACAAAGCCTTGATTATTCAAACACAGATGCCACTGTATGGCATCCTCTGGGACGGTGATCCCAGGCATCACCACAGACAATAGTCTTCTGTTACCAGCTTTAATGCCTTAAACTGTGAAAGAACAACAAAAGATGACACCGTTTTTAGGAAACAATCTCACCTTATTGTGAAATATGACACTGAACAGTTCTGCTCTCAGGCTGAAGATGAGCAGTGCAATCCAATGTTACCTTTACATTTGACAGTCTGAAGTTCTGTCCTTGTTAAAGGGCTTTTATTGAATATTACAGCAGTGTCAGTAGTAAAGTCCAACAGTGCTGTCAGTGAGTAAACTTTCCTTGAGAGCTTTCCCCTTGTCTCAGCTCGTAATGTTATCCATGGCTCGAGGCGTCAGAGACAATTACATTTTGGTGATATCTCTTCCTTTCTTCACCAGAGGTTCTCACTAATTTGATGCTCTGGTGAGGAAGATCGTTGGCTTTAATACAAATCATGTTTCAATCGTTACTTGAAGACCTTAAGCCCTACCCCGGCTCTCTGGAGGACCGCGGTAATGAGGCCTGCTGGGATTTCAATCATTTTTACATCTGTTGAAAAATAAGGAGAAAAGCGAAGAAGAAAAAACAGAGAAAAAAGAAAAATCAACTATCCCCCCCACCCCATCCCCTTCTTACTCTGTTGGAAAAAAAAATAATTTGTTTTGAGGATTAATAATAAAAAAATATATAAAGCAGTCTTTTTTTCTTACACTTTTGTGTTCTTGAAATTCTCTGGCCTTGAAATCTCTCAGCACTGTACCTCGATGCTTAAAACTCCCCCAACAATTTCTAAAGCCCTCTTCTCTCCCTCCCCTCGTTGCAAAATAAATAAATCTTTCTGATATTAGATTTCAGACACCTCTTTATCATACAAACTCACACTTTCTCCCATCATCCCCTCTGTCTCTGTGGTTTATGATATTTTCCTCTTAGAAAACAGAAGCTCCCCTGCTGTACAGAAACATTACACCATCCCTCCTCTTCGTCCTCCATTAATTCACTTTAAATATGGTGCCCAAAGTCCGCACAGGTGGGAGACAATAAACACACAGGCTTAAAAAGTTCTGAAAAAAACACAATTCTGGATTAATATAATGCAGCAATGGTCGATACTGTCTGAGCAACCGCAAGCAGAAAGTGTTCTCATTCCAAGACGTGATCTTAACCTCTCGAGAAAGGTGATGCCTTCACTGACACAAATAATCACACATAATAAAAGCACAATCTTTCAACAAAGCTTGCGTGTTACCTAATCTTCTGTAGCTCGACCTTCGTCTTATCAGGTTAACAGAGGTCTTGAGAAAATCTTGTGGTAAAAAAAACTCAAATTGTAAGGCACCCGTGGCTATTTTTCTTTCTCATTACATCACACCTTCTTCTTTGGAGAGCACCAGCGGTGTGTTTAGAGTACTGGTTTAGATACACTGACCCACGGTCGTTCCTTTTCTCCAGACCACTGGAAACGAGGTGGGTGAGAGTGGAGAGAGAGAGGCCTAAAACAAGAGCGAAAAAAGCAAAGTTACAATTACTCAGTCCCTCCAGGATCTCGTGGGCTTTTTTTAGGGTTTCTTGCGACCTAAAATGCCTGATTTTACTGGAAGAGATATCACCAAAATATGGAGACATTTTTTGCAATGAAATTGCGGGATTATGTGAAAATTGCTCAGTAGTTGTATTCTTTCTAATAATTCATTAAAAAAATAAAAATAAAAATCAAAGGCAACTTGTTCCAGTAAAAATCATAACACTAGTAGTTTGGTGACATGTGGCTCAACATTTAGCTTGGGGGATCGGTATGATTGGCAAAATTGCAAGGTCATTGCGCAGGATTCACAGGGCTCGGTTGAATTTGCATTAATTGTTGATCAGGTCACTTTCTTGTTCTTGTATTCACAATTTTACAATTTCAATCTCTTTCCTCTGTCAGGAAGTGTAACTTATTTGGTGGGGTGGAAGCCTGAGACAAGGTTGGTTGGGTCAGACTGTCCCAGGTGATGAGAAATTTCTTAGAAATCTACATTGCTAAGCAGCTGTGAGGGTTATCAAAAGTCTTGCAGCACTGATGTAATGGTTACAGAGCCAGTCTCGGTTCACACTGTCCCACATACAAAGCTCATCATTTTCAGCTCTTACTGAGAATAGTACCTGGATTTTTTGTTTAAATGGCGCTGATCACTTTATATGTATTTTTACATGGATTTTAGGTCCAACCAACCGAGAAGACATAAACAACCACATTTAGAAAATCATCCTTTTATTAAAGGAAAGCACAGAGAGTCTCTTTAAGAAAAAAATGCAAACAGCATACATTTTTCACATCGATTTTTGTATTATTGATTTTTTAACAATAAGACCAAAAATAGCAAGCTCTACCTGTGTGGGCATGGTAGAAAATTCACAGTCAATATTAAAATACAAGCAGTGTAGACTGAATGGTTGTGGATAACACCCTTTTTCCATACTCACACCTTGTGCTCACTTTACATTACCATCATATTGTCGTAATCATTAAGAAGAGAGAATTTCCCCTTTGCAGTTAGTGCGACAGAATGTCCCAAATATTAAAACAAGCTGCAACTGCATACAAACAGGAACTGAGGTATTTTCTGACTGAGGTGTCTAAAATGTTTTGATACCAGTGGCAATATTTGATTTTTTTCAGAGCTCTAAAGCAAAATCAAACATATATTTGAATATCAAGCCATGAGGCAGACACATCACTGAAGTCTGGCTGCCGATGAAGCCTTTGAAGCCTCCTGGAAGAGCTGCGCCAGGGAGCCCAGAACCGGCTGCAGTGGTTTTGGCTGTATTGAAGTTAGTGTTAACACTCCACCTCAACGGTGGATCAGAAGCACCCTGTAGCGAGACACCTCACCTTGACGCCACAACATCAGAGGTAGAGCCCGCCTCTCCGGGAGTAGGCCTACAGGACGGCCCGCTTTGCTTCCCACATCATCAACACTTGTGTGTTTGTCTATGTGTCTGCTTTGCTGATACATCTTTGGTGTGCCTTTGTGCTCATCTGTCTCCTCACTTGCCGGTCTGCCTGCTTCGCTGCCTGACTGCCTGCTCGCGCTGCCTGTCACTTTGACTTCCTAGCTGTCCGATTGCTTGTTTGGGCTCCCACCTGCTTCTTTGTCCATCTCATTGCCTCTCCACTTACCTGACAGACTTGTTGTATGTTGACCTGCCTATCTACTATCTTACCTGTCAGTTTGTGTGAAAGCCTCTCTGCCTGCTTGATTTCCAGTTTGCCAGTTTGTCTGCCCTTTTGCTTTCTTGGCAAAAATATTTCTGTTTCTTTGTTTAAAAGTCAGAATTACATAAGGACACTCTGGAGGAAGGGGAATAATGAATGTATGTGTGTGTGTGTGTGTGTGTGTGTGTGTGTGTGTGTGTGTGTGTGTGTGTGTAATGGCAACTGTCATAAGAACATGCAATTCTACCACATGCACATGGTTCATGTGCCATACTGCACTGTGCATCTCTCAAGGTAAACATGATTGCATAGCATGTTGAAATGCTGTACATGGCTCTTCTCTGACCCAGTTTCTTCCTTCAGTGTACAGCTATCGCATTTATTTTTCCTGCCTGCCACATCCATTTACATATAGTCCTGTATGTATGGCCATGCTTGTGTTGCAGTAGAGCGAGCAATTTACAGTACGAGTCTCCATATGGCAAAGGTCATGTTATGTTTTGTTATTTAAAACTTGATTTTTTTTGCCAAATTGCACTCATCATAGCTTCACAAGTATTGATTCATAAACAGATTTACACAGGAAACGCTACGGTAGGAAGGAAATAATGACAATTTTATATAATTCACAGTAGCAGAGTATCAGTAGTAGTTGCTGCACAACATATTTTTTGCATCGACTTGTGGCTGTCAAAGCACAAAGCTGCTGATTTCAGGTCTACATTTTTTTTTATTAGCAGACTAGTTACTAAACTGTGCACAGAATATATTTTGTAACAAAATCAGATACCAAAAATTAAAAAAAAATAATGACCTCCTTTCCTGAATCTAAAAACATCTGATCCAGAAATGTGAAGTCCATCAGACAAATAAACAGTCAGGCTGATAAACAGACAGATAATCAGTGAGACAGTCAGATGAAGAGTCAGTCTGATAAACAGTCAGACAGTCAGTGAGGGTATCACAGGCTCTGGCCTTCTCCTCTGTAGATGTCAGACACTGGATGAGTGACAAGTAACCTCCCTCAGTGCAACTTATTGATCAGCCTGGGACTCTGCTGCTGCTATACACACGTCCTCTTGTGTGTGTGTGTGTAAGACTGAGAGAGGGGGGTGGGGGGTGGGGTCTCAGACGTTATAAATACAGTTCTCAGTGACCCTTATATGAACTCCATGTTCTGCTCAACAGGTCCAGGCAGCATCGATCTCTCCGACATTGAGCTATGTGACTGCAGCTGATATTATTAGACTGATGTATTTTCTTAGAAATGGATTCAGATGATGAGGTTCGAACAACATGTGCTGTTCTGGAGTGGTACAATCAAAAGCTGCAGAAAAGCTTCTATATGGAACTCGAGGTGAGATTGTTTTCTGCTGTCGGTCAACAACAAGTCAACAATGAATTTTCAATCTCAATTTAATTTAAATTTTTGATTTAAAAAAATCCTTTAAATAATATATCACATGCTGTACATCGAGGCCAACTGGGGAAACAAATGTTATGTCACAGCAGATTATATCCAGACTGTCATATTCTCACTGGATAATTAGGATTACAGTGTTGATGGCGGTACACAATGGGAGTTACCTCTGCATCTATCCATCCAGCATCACTATAAGTCATAGCCACTTTATGAACTTAATGTAAAGTAACCTAACATATCCTGTAGCTCTTGTCACAGGCTCTGCTTTGTTTCTACAGTTCTGGGCTCACTTTTGAGTCCAAGACAAGTCCAAGAACAGGAGAGTCGAAACAGAGTCGAGAGTCTAAAGAGGTTTGAGCCCAAGTCAAGTCGAGTCAAGAGTCAAGACTGAGAAAGAACTAAAAGAATGCTTTTTCCATTGCCAATGAGATGAGTTTTGGCAGCCAGGTAACATGATTTCGAGTAACATTGATTGGCCGCCTGGTAACCATGGTTACCAAGCCAATTTTGAAAAACACCAACACCCTTTTTCTGAACGCTTCATCAGTGGTTTTGTTTCGAAAAAATATATATTGCTGAACTCGGCTGACATCAACTAGAATATTTGGCGAGACCAACGGCCAAGTCTAGTGTAAATACCAACGAGTCCAAGACAAGTCCGAGACAATATAAAAAAATGTCAAGACTCGAGTCCAGTAAAACTGTAATACAGACCTGGTGTGTGTGTGTGCAGGGGGGCTTTCTGCAGAGTTTAAGGTTTGAAGGTTGCAAATTTAGCAACATTTAAGAAACATTCCCCTGACAAAAATGATAAAAAAATTGCCAAAAACAGTTAATTACCAACTATTTTGTCTGATACATTTATTTTCTTCCACACATGGGCTAAAATGTCACACTTAAATTAAGGTACGGGTTAGTGGGTTAAGTTTTAGCAGAAAATCTTTCAGTGTTGTTTTGGTGTAAGGCTTGGTGTAAGGCTGGTGAACAGTTAAAGGCAAAATTAGAAGTAAAAATAAATCACAGAAGAGACAACTGAAGAGGCAGAAAATAAACCCAAATTCAACACAGCCACAGGACAGGTTAGCTTTTGTATAAACATATAACTCACACCTGAATGCAACATGTTCTTATTCATCTGTTTTCTGCAGGCATGAATTGTATGAAACCGCTAAATTAGAAATAGTCAAGGCAAGGTGAGGGGGCCAAAAAACAAAGTGAATCACCACACTTCATCCCAAAAATAACTCCTGGATTGTGTCAAACATCATAAATTGATGATAATATCTCCTAGCATGAGAGTATCGGAGGCTGGATCTTCACTTAAAAAACTTATTTTGAGGAGCCACTAAGGCACAGAATGCCAAACCTTCACCTGAGCTGCTTAGAGGCCACTGAGCAGCTCCCAGGTGTGAATGTGTTTAACAGAGTGTGACATGCCGTTGCTGAAAGAAACAGCATGTGTTGCAGAGCCAGTCTCCCCCCTGAAGGACCTGGGAAAGAGATGGGATCTAACCAAAACTGCTGCCAGGAAGTGCTTGTTGAAGTTGGAGTTCCCTGAAGGTAGCAGGATTGTAGCAGATTGTCTGAAGCTCCTCGTTTCTCATCGTTTTAAGGGGCCCAGACTCCTCACAGCACCAGGGGGAGCACAGTGAGGCCTTAGCTCCTCCACCAAGTAGTCGTTACAGTGCTCCAATACTGACACCATGTGGCCATAAACACTACTGCATCATCTCGCTGTATTTCACTGAATAGCACTGAAACACACTCCTGCTTTCCTTTTCTACCTCATCTGTTCCATGTCTACCTTTCCCTTTCTTCATCTACCTTTTTGTTTCCAGTTTCCCTCACTTCTTTCCCTTTCATAACTCTCCTTTTCCTCCTTTATGTCCTTTTTTCACCCTGTAACTTCCACCTTTTCTCCATTACATCCTCTTGTGTCCTCCTTGTCCTGTACTTCTCCATCTCCTCACCTGTTCACTTGTCGTTTTCCTTTCCTCCTTTAGATCTTTTTTTTCTCTTGTTGCCTCCTCCTTTCCACCTCTCACTCCTCCTTTTAATTTACCCTTAATTCCTTTACCTTCCTCCTCTACATCCTGTATACTCCACTACTACTTCATTTCCTGCTCTGAATCACTTCCATTCTTTCTCCTCTTTTCGTCCACCAGATGTCTCCTTGAGTCCTTCTGGTCCTTCCACTCTTCCTCACCCTTGATGTCCTCCTCCTCCCTCCCCCTTCAACCCCCAAAACTCATTGTAGAAAGTAGAGCATCTATTTATTATTAATGAGGGCAGCTCTGTGGTGAATGGAGGCAGGAAAATAAACTTTTGTACTCCCTGCACTTTGCTGCTCTTTTGGTTTTACAGAAGATCTGGAACCAGTGGTGCTGAGGTTGATTTTTAGCTAATCAGAGTATATTTATATATTTACTTACAGTGGCTTTACATGTGCAGTATTAAACATCAAAAGTAATATATCAAACTGAAGATAAGCAGACCTTATAAGTAAGATATAGGACTGCATGCCAGAATTATAGGATCACAATAACATTTGTGGAAATTAGTGACCCAAATTTGACGGATTACTGAACTGAAATATTCACCCATTTGTGATTGTTGAATATCTCATTCCAAAACCATCAGCATTAATCTGATATTTCCATGAGACTTTGGAACCTGAAGTCCAGCATTGATGTTGGGTGATGAGTTAATCACCAAACAAGACAAACCATTTATTCATAGAGCCGGCTTTGTGCATGGTGCTATTGTCACGAAATACTAATGTAAACACATTATTGTCTAGATTGGATATTAAATGTTTTAGTCATTAGCACAATGTTTATTAGTACATATGTGTCCACGTGGTTTTGGCCAGATTTTATATTTAAAAAACCTTAAATTTATGGAAGTCCAAATGAAAGGGATAGACCTTTTCACATCAGCCATTCTGACATGAAATAGTAGGGCAAACACAGTTGCTACTATTAATACTAATTAAGGCTCTGTTCCATTGATTCTTTCCAGCTGTGAAAAAGGTCTGTTTGTTTCTCTGATCATAGACACCGACAAGATATTTTAACTGTTTGTCTTTTGGCAAACTGTGAATCTAACTAATTTTTGTTTGCAGTTTTTACAGGCAGCATGAGAGTAATATGTGCATAGAGATCTGCAGGTAAAGAATAATTCAATAATATGATTATGTTTCAAATTCTTCATCACAAATAGAAAATGGAATAAGCTAAATATGTAGAAAAATATTTCCTTACATAAATAATAAGAAGTAAAAACCCCAAATGAGCCCAGGGCAGGTAGCTCCGTACAGTGATTGGCCAGGTTGGACTATTACCAACTGGGTAAAGTTTTCCAGGACTGCTGAAGGTCAAGATGAGTCACCAATCTCGTGGCTGAGCTGCACGTGTTGTTTATCCTCTGACCACGTCACGGAGTCGCGAGCCACGTCACGGACCAGAGGTAGGACGTGTAATACCAAACCGCATGTCACTGCTGCAAGCTGCACATGTTTTTACTGCTGTTACTTTTGCCAGGCACACAGTTGGTCTATGTACATGTATCTTACATTTGTCATGATTATTGCAATTACTCGATTCGTCAATGACGTAATGAAATGAAATGACAGTGACAGCCAAATATGTCCTTTTTCCAGAAGTTTGGATGGTTGATCAAAAATAGAAATAAATATTAAGAGAGAGAACAAATTGGCCTCTTGAAACTTGTGATTGATAATGAAGAAAAAAAATACATTATTTTCAGCCCTTGTGATGACTTGTGAAAGTCATGTGATGTGTTTGTGCTTCATGTGACTTAACATGTGTAATGTTGGTTTCACACAGCAGGCTGGCTTCTGCTATGTTGTGTTGCCTGTTGCTTATTAATAGGTGTAATGTGCTATAATTTTGTTTATGGCTCACATATCAATGTCTTCACTGTTAATATGTTATTAAAAAGGATCTGGTAGGGGGACAAAAGGAGTAAGCGTTGTGTGTGTCAGTTTTGTTGTTTTCTGCCTCATAACATCACCTTTCAAACTCGCAAAATATATTCTTTTAAAAAGAATAGTCATTGTGTGCAGTGCTGTGCAACCCTGAGCGGTTGGGGTTATGCAATATAGAAATATACTGTATAAATGAGAATATAAGTGATATGAAAATATCACTTACTTACTTGACATATTCGTATATATAAATGAGGACTAAAATCATACCAAAACAGAAAAGGCTTTTCTTTAATGTTTGAATTGATGAACATTTCTGTTGATGTTCTCATCTAAATTTCAAATTATTCTCTGTATGCGAGCTGAAGCTGTTTAGAAAGTTGTGATAGTTCAGTTGGTTAAGCAGGTGAGGCAACACAAGTGTTATGAGTGTAAATCTTGTGTGGATCTTTATGCAGGTAAATGAAACAAGTAGTATTTTCAAAACAAGAATCTTCAGCATTTCTTATGATGATGATTGAAAAAATTAACTTACTCTGTAGGGAAAATAATATTTAGTGGCAGTTTTTACCATAAATGACTGGTGTTTACATCTGCAACTGAACTGTAAATCTCTCAAAGAGCATGTCATCCATCTGTTTCCTTTCTAGCAGTTCCTATGTCTCAATAAAACCAGAAGAGGGAGCTACAACCCCACAATACACTAGAGGTTCTCCTTCTTTTAGCCCATTGATGGTATGTTTTAGCCACAATAGCAGATACACTGACAGATTTATGAGGAATGTGAGAACATCTCAATCACCCAACTGATCTACACAGAACATAACCTCACAAGTATTTTCCAGTGTGTGCATAGTAGCAGGTGGTAGTTTCCCACTTTACTCTCACATTTACACATGTATATTCTCAAGTGTGTAAGATTTATCAATGAACATATACAGTAGACTGAAAGACTGTTAAGATACTGCTGTCTTCAAAATAACTACACTTTTTGAAATTACATCAGAAATGTAAATGTGTGTGTGTGTGTGTGTGTGTGTGTTGCTGTGACTCATCATACGTTTGGCACACAGAGAAAAGATTCCCACACTCTCTCTGCTCTCTGACCAGAACACTGTGGGAAGAGAAGGAAGTGTGTGTGTGTGTGTGTGTGTGCGCGTGTATGTGTGTGTGTGTGTGTGTGTTTCCAGTCTCCATCTTTGGGCATTGAGGCAATTCACAGGCTTTAAAATGGACTGAATAACTGCCATTTGTTGGTTTTGAGGACTGAATTGATCTTTGAAACCACTTTAACCGTTCTGAAGCGAAATTATTAAAAAAAAGAACCAAGAAAAAAGAAAGACAGTGAGACGAGGGTAAAAAAATACAGCAGAGGGAAGGTAAAGAAAGACAGATGAGGGACCTGAAAAGAAGGAAATCCTGTTCCTCTAATCCTTTACCCCAATTCCAGAAACCCAGTTTCTCTTATCATTTAGGAAATCATATTACTGCAGAAAGCCAAATGTAACTCTATTTAAGTGCATGTTAACACCGTGAATAAGTAACAAACGTCGGTCCTACATGTACATGAACACCACTTTCTGCCAAAGTTGGAACCCTTTTGGTTATTTCACCTGAGAGATTTTTTTCTGTGCTGTTTCATGTCATGTACTGTGTGCACCAATAATTTAGCATAATGTTGTTTATGTGCTGTCAATCAAATCTAATCAATAGCAAATATCCGTCTCTTTAGCTGCCAAATGCTCCACTATGTTCACCGGCTAGTTGCTACCTGTGTCTATATGCAGGTTTGGTGCTGAGCAGGTAGTGTAGTGCATAATGGGTTTATCAGAGCTTTTCCAATTAAACCTGCTGTGCGTTGCTGCAGGAAATTATACTGATTCACTCAGAGTGAACCAAAATAATAAAGTTGTAGCAAGTAAAACAAAACATTGTGCTAAAAAATGCTTAAACACTCCGCAGTGCTGAGGGAAACTGCAGAATCTGCAGACCTTTTTCACAGCAGCCATTTTGATATGAAATAGTAGGGTAAACACAGGTACCAATAAGACTAAGGGTTCTGCTATTGTGCATGTTTGCTCACCGTAAAGGCTCTGCTACACAAAATGGAATTGAACCTTAATTAGTGGCATTGGTAACAACCCTGTTTACCCTATTAAAATGGCCGCTGTGAAAAAGGTCTATTGTCTATAGTTCATCATTATGAGTGCCACCTTTCACATGAAGGTTATTTGATCCATTGTTAATCTGAAAATATCGATTACAGCAGTTTAAACTACTAAACGGTCGGTGTGATGTGATGTGTCTGCATGAGCCACCACAGCAATGGCTCCAACAGAGAAACCAACCAGCTGATCTCCCAAAGCAATAACTAGTAGAATCAATGTATAGGCAATTAAAAGATCTCTTAGGTATTTTCAGACAAGCCTGTGTGTTTTGGACCAGTGGAGTGTTTGCGTGTGTTTTTGCACTGTGACCTTTCTTTCCTGTGGAGGCAGCAGGCAGTCCGTTACCCAGGGTCCTTGGTGGGGCCAGCTGTCAGGGCCTCCGTCCAGCGTTTTCCAGCTCAGACTGTGGGAAAGTGGGAACCCCAGTTCGTCCCACAAGGCACGCTAATATCTAACAACAGCCCCCCTTTCTCATCCTGCTTCCTGGACCAAAAGGCTAAATATAATACACCCAGGGCCATGGGTTTACCGCCCTGTC
Source organism: Dicentrarchus labrax (assembly GCF_905237075.1). Taxonomy (NCBI): domain Eukaryota; kingdom Metazoa; phylum Chordata; class Actinopteri; family Moronidae; genus Dicentrarchus; species Dicentrarchus labrax. Next base: position 26,763,913 of record NW_026136705.1, on the reverse strand, counting down.
CCAAAATGTCCAGCCAAAATATTGCGCTGACATCAAGCATGTTCTTTCAGAGATTCTACTTCTAGGTCTTTCATTCTCTTTTTTTCTGATGTCGTATCTGTGACAGGGATGGCATTTCAGTCAAAGACACCTGCAACATGCAGTTTTGATCATTTATAGAAAGACAGCAGAAAAGGCTCTGCTCTTTGAGGGGGCTTTCAAAGAATCTGAGCAGCAACAAAGATTCTACTGGAAGAACTAAACAAACCTCTTATAGACGCCTACATGAATACTATTAGGAATTTCCCAGATGTCCATCAGCTAAAATGAAGCTGATCAAGATCTGGTCCTTTCTTTACTGAACTCTGCTGTGTCCACCTCAGCCTGCCCCTCAGTCTTTACCATAGAAGCCCAGTTGCAAAGGGCTGCTGCACACCTCCATTCTCATTACAACTTTTATTTCCCTACATTAGTGCTTTTTCAAAGAATTGAATTTTTTTGTTTGTGCAGTTTTCTTGAAGTCCCCTGTACAATTTGTGAAATTACAGAGGAAAAAATAACAGTTTTTTATGGTTTGTGGCTGTAAATAAAAGTCCAAACCCAACCCGGATGGATGGCTGGTTGGTTGCATGGATGGCTGAGTACACACAGCACTTAACCCCATTGCTGAATACCACACTACCATCAGCAGCAGCAGGCCATTACTGTTCAGGAAATATGCTGAATTATTCAATCACTTCCTCTTTGCATTCTCTACAGGATGCACAGAGTCTATTGAAAATCACAGAAAGTGTGTGTGTGTGTGTGTGGTGTGTGTGTGTGTGTGTGTGTGTGTGTGTGTGTGTGTGTGTCTTGGTATTAATGACGTGTGCACATAAGGGGTCTGTGTGGGTGTGTGTTGTAAACTCCTGGTCATGACCTACATTAGGTTGCTTGCTTGTACTCTTCAGATTAACACAAGATTACAAGAGAACTTCAAACTAAATAAAAAAATGTTGTTGAATTGTGCATCTCTTCCATGCACTGTTGGGTTTCAGTTCATCTCAGTGCAACTCGCTTGGTCCTGTCAATCATGTAATCATGTCTGCTTTTATTTTGACAGTTTGTCACTGTATAAGTGCACCACATGTAATGTAGACAATGTTGACATAATGTGATGCTGTGTGTGGCCTGCAACTTTGTATCAGAGGGAGCAGCGAAACACAGATTTTCAGCCTGATGTGAAATTACTCTAAGGCCAGTTTCAATAGGAAGCAAGAATCTTAAAAACGATAGCACTGAACATAATCCAGGGTTCTGCAGAATCATCAAATGATGTGCTCGTCTGGTGATAGGGTTGAGGCAAATCATGATGTGATCGGATTGCTCGTTTCACAATGACTTCAAACAATGAAACGGCTCATTAAGTCGCCATTGTAGCAGCTAAAACTAAAAGAAACATGATTTACTTCTTCCTGATGACAAATTTGTTCTCTGCTTTTCAGGTATGAAATGTCATGTCAACATCTGTCTCCTCCTACCCATAAACCCTTGTGTTTTGGGGGTTATTTGTTTGTTTCATTTGGATCCTCTTTCTTAACAAACCACACCACAGTTGGGTATTTGTCTCACTTGGCCAAATAAAACCGACTAAAGGAGTCTCAAATGTGCCTTTTTATGAAGTGGGTGGGAACATTTTTTAACCAAATGGTTTATCTTAGTCCTTGAACACAGCTGCGTCTCTGACAGGACGCCAACTTCTCATGTTGACCACTGGGTCACCAACAAACACCCGCAAAAACTAATCAACAGAAATGCTTAACTGTAAGCTAATGCTGCTTTTAATTGATGTTATACAAAGATTGCAGCAAATAAATGCAGTTGGCCATATTGACATGAACAACTCTGGGCCGTAGGCTACAGAACATATATGAAATTTCTGGGAAGTTTTATTGGACTTGACCAACAAAAACATGACATTATGAGAAAAAAAAATCTGTCGAATATTGAAATGTTTCTATTTCCTCTCTAGTTCCACATATCATAACATACATGAAGTGAAACACGAGGGAACGAAAGCTGAAGACAGGGGAGGAAAGAATGAGAGTGGGAGGGAGGGATGGATGTGAATTCCAGAGGGCAGGGAGAGGAGTTTTGTCATCCCAGCAGTAGAAACAGGAAGTGAGTTAAAACCTCTCTCCTGACCCTCTGACCCCTGCAGATAACATTCCCACCCTCCCCCATCCCTGCAGCTGTGTGAAGCCCTCCCTTGCTCCCTGGATCTTTCTCGCCTACTTGTTTCCTGTACGCAAGTCCAACACCATGAATCTCCAATGTGAAGTTTTCCTGTGTTTGCCATGGTGTCATGAGTTTTTAAAACACGTTTTCAGTGTTTACGCTGTCACACCGAGAAACCAGGCTGCAAATTCTGTCAATTTTTAAATTAAGTAATATGTTAGCGTAACTAAATTTAGAGACTAGTTGATAGATAAATCTGTAGCTGTAAGGAATTGAAATGGTAGATTTTTTTTTTTTGCACAGGTTTTATCTTTGTTCAGTGCCAAATTACAGTGATAAGACCTGTAATCAGTTATAATCCTGGCCCTCTAATCACTCATTTGCTTGTGATGATGGTGTGGGGGCAGTTCAATGTTGGGCAGCAGCTTCAGGAGCTGGAAGCTAAATGCAACAACCAGCCTTATTTTGACAGTGTTATTGGACGTTACATGTGTTGAGAACATGACATGTAGTACTGCCGTGGTAGACTGGCATGCTTGCTCTTTGGCATGATACCGGGTGCAGTCGTAATGGTTGGTGATCCATTAGCATGGCAAGTTTGCATGCTGATATTAGCAAATTACCACTGTGCTTATATGCAGCCTCACAGAATTGCTAGCATTACTCTGTCCAGATTGCAAACCCACTTCCTATCCTCTGAGTGACTTGCACTAGCTGCAGGCTAATTGTTGTATTCCAGTGTATTTGTGATATGTTGTTGGATATTTGAAGATGATCTGTGATGTACACTTGGGTCTAAGCTAATGAGGTACACATAGCTAAAACTGATGCAATAAGGCATAAATAAACCTCCTTGAAGTTTTAAAGTTTTGTCTAAAATGTTTCAGAGAGGTGTTGATTCAACTTCATGGTCATTTTGAACACTGTGTGTGGGTGCCGTTGAGTTACTGGGAGGTATTTCTAATATTTAGTCTACCCTCACTGGACGTCATTGGACTACAGTGCAAGAAAATGTTATCTTGCACAACTATATCATCTCATATCTCCTCCTTGTCTTCATCCTTTCCTCCGTTCCACCCACGCAAATCCCCAACTTCCTATCAGAGCTCACACGCACACACACAAAAGAAAGCCACAGCTATGACCTCTTATCTTTTCCAAACACCCTGCCAGTACCTAAACCATCTGAGTCCATTTTGTGTCTTGAATCATTACATCATAGACCTTGCCCACAATCAAAACAGAAGTTTGGAAGGTTTCCCAGAACCATATTAGCATTTATACTTCCATTATCAAAAGTAATGTAGTGGAGTGTAAACACAACTAAACCTGACTTACCTTCCTGAATGTTTTAGAAACATAATTTACTGCAGTAGTTAGGCTGACTTTGTCCATTTGATATGAATTAATGGCAATCGTAGTAATTAAAACAACATTTAAGTGACTTTTTTTTTAGAATGAAGTATTGATTTTATCAATTTAAAAAACTCAAAACCACATTAAATTCCTGTTACATCCCTATTTTTCCCTGTAGTTGTCTATATAAAGGTTAGAAAGTGTCCACAACCATTCACACTGCTGAAGTGTCCTTGAGCAAGACACTGAATCCCTCCCACCTCCCAGGCTGCTGCTCTGTAGCCGACTCTGACCTCTGACCTCCTTTCAGTTGTGTTACTGTGTTTTTCTGCTTGGCCATTGACAGCTATAAACCATAGTGATGAGTGCATGTGAGGCCAATCTAGCTTCACTCAGTGACAGTCCTTACCAACAGCAGAGCTCCAGTATCATCTGTGTAAACACAGAAGAATAGCTTTAAGAGTGATTGACAGCTGTATGGGTGTGTGACGGACAGGCGGTTTTGTGCCTAAGGGGCTCTGAGAGCGACTCCCAGGGCGCACCAGGACAGCGCCTGTATAGGAACAACAAGGCCCACAGTGAAGATGCACAAGTTGGCGAGGGTAGGGGGTCGGGCAGGGTGGAGGACGGCTCCTCACCTCTGGACGCCTACGGCTTTAACAGCGGGGTCAGAGGTCACGGCTGGAAGTGGCATCCCTCATCAGCTTGTCTCATCACTGAAGAGGAGGAAGAGAGAGCCTATTTTAGTTAATGATAGTACACAAAAATGTCATTCTCATAGCTTGACTTAAGATAAACTAGTCGGCAAGATGGACGTTCACAGCAATGTCAGTTTGATACTGTTATCCATATGTTTTAATATGGACTTCTATCTATTATCTATTGTAAGCAAAGTTATTACCAAAACTGTTGTAAACATCCATCACAGTTTGCAGACTTCCAGATTTCATTTTGGCCTACTGTACTTGCCGTATAGTCTTGGGCACAGGTTTTCTGCATGCAGTGAGGTTTTCTTGCCGTTGTTTCTTGTGCTGTCACTTTCAGTTTTACCTGTTTGACTTTCAGTGTGTAACATTTTAAGCTTTGTTTTTGCTTTTGTTATTCACACACACACACACACACACACACACACACACACACACACACACACACACACACACACCCTTTAAGCACATAAAGATGTCTTGCAGATGCTGTTGTTGGATGTAACTGCTACAACCCATTTGTACTGCCTGATAAATACTAAACTTGCAGGGACAGCAATTTTACCTGGAGCAGGTAAATAAAAAACCCAAACAAAGTTCTGCAATGTTTACACACAGCAGTGGGCAGTTGAACCAGCAACCTTCCGTGTATGGGGGCTACCAGGTCAGCACATGCATATCCAATCCCAGAGCTGGTGAATGGGTTTATTGGTAAAAGCTTGTGGAGAGAAACACCCATGAATTATTTATTTTCTCTATCACACTTTTAACACACATAAACACACACACGCACTGTCTACTGAGTGTTTGTGTGTCACAAATGACAGAGAAAGTGTTTGTGTGTGTGTGTGTGTGTGTGTGTGTGTGTGTGTGTGTGTGTGTGTGTGTTTATTGCCATGAATATATGTGTGCACTTTTATCTGCATGTTTGCTCATGTATATACACAGGAGTACATGCAGTGTGTGTGTGTGTGTGTGTGTGTGTGTGTGTGTGTGTGGCTCCAGAGGGAAGTGTGTAAGGGTGGAAGATGCTAAGAGCTCTGCCCTAATGCACTTTTGATTTGAGATGATGAACAGAAAGGCTGTGCTTTTTTTTTTCTGCACATGCTCATAAACAGCAACACCAACACACACTATCGTTCCTCTTCCTCTAATAATCCCTCCTCCCCTCGCCTCATCTCTTTTTGCGTGTCTCCCATACACACACACACACACACACACACACACACACACACACACACACACACACACACACACATCTGTATCCACTGCTCTGGGAAGCCATTAGTGTGACCCAGCCTTGATTACTTATTTATGGACCCAACAGAGTGAAGTGAGGGGAGTGGAGTACCAGGGGGCCTCATTTATAAAACTATTGTTTGACTTCACCCAGATCTCACCACAGTTGATTTTATAATTTCTAACAATGTCAGCAAAAACAGACAATTGAGTTATATCCATAGTATTCAGAATGCCTCATGATGTATATCCGAGACAATGGTTTAATTTGCTTGATCAAATAGTTTCAAGGTAGGGGGAGTAATTTTTGGTGTTCAGGATTCTGGAAGTAGAAGTTCTGTTTATTTTCTGCTTTGACGTTGTACGCTGAGTGTTGGAGAACTTTAAAGGGCTTGGATGGACACGAAACATCAGCACATCAGTACAAAAGATGTGATGATTTTGTCAACTTCGACTCCCAAGGAGCAGTTCAGTGATACATCCATTTTCCGAGCTTAACATTCTGTTGCATGCACTGACAAAACATTCAGCAGCTTATATTAGTTCACTTTTAGATTCTGCAACAAAAAAAAAAATCCTTCTACACCTGAAAGCATTTATAGATAGATATTGTTGCTATTGTACAAGAGATGTCTAAAACTGTTGACAGGAAACCCAGACCTGAAAAGATGGTCACTTATTTAATTTATTAACTTAATCGTTGAGCAGGGATTCCAAGAGAGATGTGCATGTGCAATGGAGAAAACTTTTGGCACATGCACTGTGTGAGCAATGTTCATTCTGATTAATGGGTGCCATCTTGAAGTCTGGTATCCACTTTAACATATCCATGACTTTAACTCACTGTTCTCTATGCCAGCTTTCATAGACAGTCTTCAGCAGTTCATTACTTAGTAACTTGTTAGAGTGTTGACATTTCTTCATTTAAAGTAGGCTAGTGTAAGGTATTACAATTTGGACTGTCTTATTGGGGGTTTGATGGAGGTTTGATATCACTTTGGTCTCTCAGTGTTCAGCAAACAGCCTGCTACAGAATGTTACCTTGGTCTGGTAGCCTCTACAAGAAGTATTTTAATGTGACTTCAGGTACAAATGAACTTTGCAGTAATTATAAAGTTGTCTTTTGTGTATGTTGCATATTCTTAGCTGGCTAAGCTAGCTGTTGATGGTCAGTAAATACCTATAAACCATTCTAGCCGATTGTTAAATGTCAATGTTACCTTTTCAATTTCTACATCCAATACAAGATCAGATGTGTGGCCGTTGAAGCTTTGGAGTTGTTTAAAGGAAGCTTTGACAAGTGTAGACTGTGTAATGACAGTAATATAACAAATTACTTTTGCTATTGAGTAATTAGTAATGTAATTATTTTTTCAAAATTAATATATGCAGACTTCGTGATTGAATTTTGGCCTACTGTACTTGCCGTATAGTCTTGGGCACACAGGTTTCTTGCATGCATTCTCATCCGAGAATGCAATGAAGGAACAGCCTCTGCTGTCCTGACAATGACCCACTTTCTGCATTGGGCTCTTTAAATAAACATACAGTAAATACCAAGTTGGCAGATACTCAGAACATGGTTTACACTGAAAGTTGGGCAAAAATATAGCTCATTGGACATCCCAACAATGATCCAACCTACATTTTATTTTTGTGTCCAAACAATGTAGAAGATGGCTTTATCAATTATATTAATATATCCAATAAATATTGTGTCACTTTATTGATTAAATGAAGAAGTAGCACATGAAATAATTGTTCTGTTTGGAAACTCCTTTTTATTGGTTCATCTTTAGCCAGGAGGGTAGCAGCAGCCACACCACACCAAGAGGAACAAAGAAACAAAATCAAAAGACAAACGACAACAACAACATTGGTGCTCTTCATCTCCCCTGACCACTGTAAAATAAATACTGCACTCATCAACACCATCCTCATGATTATTGTTACCGCCATTGTTGCAACCATTCAAATAAATATCCATGAAGCAATACCAGCAGTGAAACAGAAAGTGTGAAATGCATATTGTTCCATATATAATATATTCATTTTAGATAGATTTCTATATATATTTGTTCCATATACTCTCCTTAAATTCTTTTACAACATACAAGATGCCAATTTGTACCAAAAGCGATGCTTGCTAAGACACAAGAGGAGAAGTTTACTGGTTATAGTGGCAGCCTGCATACGTACAGCATCACACAGGTTCCTGACACGAGCTCCGGTCCTGAGGGAAGAATGTCGGAAACGTTTGGAAATGTTTATGGGAAGTCTTGGAATTAAAAGATTTATATATTGGAACGCTTTATCTGTACACACAGATACACACAGCATAGCAGAAGTGAGGTATGGAAATAATGACTGCTGTATTGAGTCTGGTTTCTGACTGCACCAAGCTGCAAATCATCCAAAACAAAAATGTTTTTTTTTTTTTTTTTACTTGCCCTTTATGAGACAACTTGATAAAACAAAATGTCTGAAGGGACACCAATCGAATATATACAGTTTAAGACATCATCTCTTACTAAATTTCCTTTGAAAAATCACTTAAAATGAGAATCATCGGAAGTCAGTTTGCATTGTGCTCCCTACCCCCCCTTGTGCCACTCTGTGTGTATCTGCAGTACATACAAAACATCACATACTAAAGAGGTTATGATTGGACAACTGTCACTGTAAATATTTTAAAGCTACTCTGAACACAGATGAAACATAAGTAGTTAAAAAACAATTTCCTCTGCAACTTCATCCAGCTCACATAGAAAACAATCCGTGTACAAATGTTCCTCAAGTCGTCTCCCCAAGCACCAAGATCTGACTGAAGTGATCCAGCCATTGTAGAGGAGACTGTGTGTGTGTGTGTGTGTGTGTGTGTGTGTGTGTGTGTGTGTGTGTGTGTCTGTGTAGAACCAATCTGAGACCATGACCACAGTAATGCAGTTAAATTTGAAAAGTTTATGTTCACATTATTGTTTTCAAACACCACAACAATAGAAATGTGTTTGTTTCCTCTATCAGGCAGACCGGATGAACCAGCAGCGTCTGCACATGGCCGCCAAGTGGTTTTCTGCTGCTTTTGAAGCATTGTTTGTCATTCACAGAGCATGCATGCAGGATAGAATGTGCCAGCGAATTATCAAAAATGGCTCCCATGACCAAGCATACATCAGCATTTTTGAAAAGCTCAGTTTCTTCTTTTGTCTACATGACAACACGGGAGTGGCATCTTCCAACGTATCCACTTGTTCTGCTGTGGGTAGTCGAAAGCACTTGATGAAAAGTGAACATGTAGGAAAAATAAAGTTTTCAAATTCATCTGCCTTAATGTGGACATAGTGTCAGCCTAGGTGATTTGCATTAACATGTGTCAATTACATAGATTATTTTTGGTTGCCAATACTAATAATAATAATAATAATAATAATAATAATAATAATAATAATAAGTCATAGGTAACACTAAAAGTGGAGAAAGTTGCAACATTAAAAAAGGGAGAAAAAAAACATATTTAAATTGAGCGTGTCCTCCACAGTTGCCAACCTGTCTATCAAAGTGAAACCTTTGATGAGCACAGAAACATTTGGGGCAACATTCACACACCCTGAAAGCAAACAGCAGAAACACATTAAAACTAGTAAAACGTTTCTTATGACTCTTCACTAAGTCGTGTTTTACTTGTGTCATGATGTTCTATAAATGACAACCAAACCGTAAGGCGTGAATGTGAGTACATGTGAGTAAAGAATAACTTTGGTTGGTGAATAGCCTTTTTTAACTTAGCTTTCTTTGACATTTTTGTCAACTTTTTACATCGTAGAGTAATTCTGTCAACCTGCAAACCCTTTATAATCCTTAAGGCCTCAGTATGATTCAAACATACTTGTTGGTCCAACATGTCGTCCGACTACATCTAAAGGCAAAGGTGTTTATACCATGTAGAGCATACTGTATGAATCACAGTTAATCATAAAAATCGAACGCATCCACAGACTTCAATAAATGAAGAAATTAAAAAAGAATTAAAAATAGACCTTGAGAGAAGTTCAAACCCTGTCTACGTCCACACCTGTGCACCACATGATTGTCTGACTGTCTATAGAAATATGATTTGATACAGCTTCTAAATTTGGCCATCAGAAAAGGGGTTTAAGGCGCTTTTAGAAGAACCGCTAAGCACTTCCTTTGAAGCATATTGAGGCCTTTTATTTGTATAAAGTATACCAGTGATCACAGCTGCACTGATGTTATACATCTGAGAAACATTGTTTGACAAATCCTGATTTTGTTCACTTTCGGGCCAGCAAAAAGAACAGGGAAGCTTAGCTTTTGGGGGTTGATGGTAAATATGTATTTGTTGTCAAAAAAGTTATAATACTGTGCTATACTAAGGGATGTGGTGATGAATTGCTGTTACAACATTTTCTTAAGTCCTTATTCAGTGTTTGCTGTCTGAGTTGCCCCAAAAGTTCCTGAATTGATCATAAGTGGACTGTAAATAAGTAAATGTTCATTATAATGGAAAAACAGCCGTAATAATATCAATCTCATAGAAACAAAATAAAGCAGAATAAAAATAGTTATACAGTTAATAGCCCATATTTACATATAAAAATATAGCAAAGTAACATTTAACAAATCAGGTCAGTGTGTGTTTGTGTGTCTGTGCTTAGGTGACGCACCCTGACACACATACACACACACAGAAAAGCCCATATGCATCCACACATGAACACACCCACGCACACTTAAAAACATGTACACGCATACACTCTAGCGTACACACACGTGCACACACCTGATGCTGTGTGTATGTTGATTTTTATCAGCTTTGAATCCTTCCTTCCTGAAAAAGACATGCACTGTTGTTGTATTTATGTTTTACATTACATTTTGAACTATGTACCTGAAGTGCTGAATAAGTTCAGTAGAAGCATTGAAAGTCCTTTTTAACCAAAAAAAAAAAAAGGAAGTCACACTGCTAATTTTTTTAGAGCATGAATGGTCTCCATTTGACTTAATGGCGACGTCAACATCCTCTCTTTCCTTCCCTCCATCCAGCCTTTCTCTTTCCTCCCAGCATCCCTCTCTCCCCATCAGCTGTCTATCTGCCAAACACCACAACTCCACTCATCCTGTCCCCTCACATCCCTCCCTCCCATGCTCCATTCTTCTCCGGCCCATTAAGAGCTATCATGAAGCTAATTGCCTGTTTGATCAACTCTCTATGGACCAGGAACTGGAGGCTTTTAGCCCTCTGAGCGTAAGAGGAGAGACGGACAAGGCAGGAGGAATATATGGGTGTGTGGGGAAAAATGTTCTCAGCTGGCTTTCGCTGGTTGGGTTATGTTGAAATTGTTTTTTTCTCTTGTTATGTTGTAATTTCAAAAGAGACAATGAGAGGAGAAAAAAAACATCCATTTTTACATGTCTGTGCCATTTGCTAGAAGATTTTATTTTATTTTATGTTCAGTATGGAGGACTATCTTCCACACTTGAGCTTCTGGGAAGAGGTGTCTAACTCAGACTGCTGGGATATTCAAAGGTCATCAAAGCTGCATAACTCGATTTGTTGGAGAGGGATGTGCACAGCTCCACCACCATCAAAATACCCTGACACTTGAGCCAATAGCCTGAGTAAGAGGGAGACACAAAAATGGTTCAGAGAAAAGAGCATTTGATTTGAGGATGGGAGGAGCGTGGATTAAATGTGGTACGTGAGGAGAGAAGGATGGAGGTGGGGGCAGTGAAGGAGGTCGGTCAGAGGAGGGAGGTTGGCGACAGACTGACTTCGGGAGGAAACCCGACCAGACCCTCAGAGCTCTACTGAAGCAGCACTGCTAAAAATAAGACAAGGGAGGGTTCTTCTGCTGACAAAACAACATACACACAGGCTCTACATACACAGGTTGTTGTACAGTAGGAGGACACACACAGACACACACACACGCTGCCTGGTCACAATGGATGCACCCTAACTCTGGTTAAATAATCCCCCATTCAGCTCTAGGCTGCTGGGGAAAACATTGTCCATCTACCTCACAGTGCTTTTCCTTTACAAATGAGCTTAATAGCATTGAGATTCTCTCAGTTTGTACAGTGCATGGTCCCTTTTTTTGGTGTCAAACTGTTGTTGTAACTGTTGTTACAGGTGTGTTACAAGTGTCTTTGTTTTCACTTTATGCCTTGGTGCTTTTCTCAGACTCCCAGTCTGATAATCGCTACGGCACAGCGTTGGTTTCTCATTTCATTATCTTCAACCTTTTGTGGAGTTTTCTGAATGTCCTTGTGGTTGAAGTCCTCAATCTCCCATGTTTCTTCTGATTCTCTCTTTCTAGAAGACAGAAACTCTATTGGCATAGGCCAAACACATCGCCACAGGCGTCTTTCCTTCCTGATTTGGTCCATCCCCCGTCTGTGTGCTCTGTGCATTCTCTTTGCAAAGGGAGGAGGAAGGAGGTTCAACAATAAATAAATGGATTTTAAGACGTCCAGATTACACCACAAAATGAGAGAGAGAGAGAGAGAGAGAGAGAGAGAGAGAGAGAGAGAGAATTTCTGAATGGAAGTCTTGGTTAAGGTTGAAGGGCAGTCCAGCAAAGCACGACAGCTTCTTCTTTTTCAGGACAAGTTTTTGTGTTTAGGCATGAAGTCTCCAACATGAACAGGCACAGTAAAGCTTTGGTCCCTCCTGAGCTGGAGAAGAAGTAAATTCAAGGTACATTAGGTGAACAACACTTCACGGTTGGTTGGTTGGTTGGTTGGTTGGTTGGCTTGTCATATGTAGGTAGGTGGGTCACAATGGCATTGTCGTCACAATGTCAGCTGTGGCACTGTTGGCGACAGCGTTGCTTTGGCGACGGCGATGGGGAAATAGATTTACCTGGCCCCCATCCAGGCCTGTCATAACGGCTTCTCCAGGGCCTTGCTACGGAGTGAGGGATGACCAGGGTTAGGGTTGGTTGCGGAAATCTTGCGGCACACAGTGTTGGTGTTGCTGCACCTGCAGCCGGGGCGCGTGGCACGGTCGTGGGCACACTGGCACATGGCAAGGCACAGCCTGGCAGGGGGGTAGCAGCAGAGGCAAGGCAGACAGAGCGCCAGCAGCCCCATCGTGCCCCAGCGGGCACAGGCGTGGGCTGGAGCACAAGAGCATGGCCGGTCAGCACAGTTATCCTCATCATCCTGGGCGGAGCAGTGGTAGAACAGGCCTTTAACACAGCACAAACAGGTGCCATACTCCACGGCGCTTTCGGCAGAACATAGACAGCGTTGTCCACAGGCCCAACAGGAAGGCAGGCGGCGGGGGGCGCAGCACTCTTGGCACTTACAGCGACCACACCGCTCACAGATGAATAAATGAAGTCCCTGCTCAGCCTCGTCCTCTGTCAGGCCTTTACCCAAAGAAACATCAGGCTTGAGTTCTCCTTTAGGTTGAGAACGAACCACTGAACCTAAGCCAGAGTGAGATGGTGTCAAACCTGCCAGTAGCCGCTGGTCTGAGGTGGCACTGGTCCGAGACATGGAGGAGCTTATGGTACTGGAACGGCTCAGGTGGGACAGGTGAGCGTGCTGCTGCTGACTTTGGCTGCGGGGCAGGGCTGAGCGAAAGGAAGGCTGGGGGTGATGGGAGAATACTCCATGAGGGTAACGATCTTCATGGGCGTAGAAAAATCCGGACTGGGATGCCGGTTCCAGTGCCACAGGCCTCTCCACATAGTCATTGTTGGCCCGGATGGCACGTATCTGGTCGAGCGACAGCACTGGGACCTGCTGGAGGTCCAGCCCGTCCAGCTCCCCGCCGAAGGAATGAGCAAGGTCCATCCTGGTGAGCCAGACAGGGTGGCACCAGGGCTGCAGGCCGGGGCTGGGGCAAAGTGCTCCCAACTCTCACGGCACATCAGATAAACCTGCAAAAACACAGAGAAAGGAAGCGATAGTGATTAGTTGACCTGCTACCTTTTTAGTGATTCTATTGTCTTATCACACAAGCCTGTTATTATACAGACAAATGCAAGTTTTGCAAAGGCAAGTAGGGCTGGGTATTGTTTGAAACCTTGCAAACCTTGAAGTCACAAGCCTTTTCATGTCATTGTAAGGTTACAGCACTGAGGAAATTTACCAGACAAAGCACATTTATGTCATGTAATCGTACATGCCATGTAGTTATGATTAACATAATTATAATTTATTAATTATTCAGTGTAAATTGGCATAAAATGTGGTCCCACCTTAATTTATAACCTTTTTTTAAATAACTTATTTTGTTGTTCAAAGCACAAAGATATTCCATTATCAATAATAGAAACCCAGAAAAGCTTGATTTCATTTTGGAATTATATTTTCCAAAATGATTCAAGTGATGACTTGACTATCAAAGTTGTTATTAGTTAATTTTCTGTCAATCAAATAATCAGCTAATCAGCTTCAGTACTAAATGAAAGATGCATCTAACCAGAGCACAGAAAGTAGCTTTGCTTTCTTCAACTCTAAAGTTATAATCTGAAACATTTTCATCTAGTCTTAATTTTATTTAGTTCAAATGATATGATACAAGAAATATTCAGTCTATGTTCTGTGTTCACTGTTCCATGAAATATTTTCCATTTGCTGAACTAAACACATCCTCTGGTGCACAGGAACTGATGTGTTTTGTTTCTGGTCTGTTTAAAATAAACGGAAAAAGATTTGCCTAGTTAGTATGTGAACCAAAGCCACAATGACTGGACACAAAGTAGTACCACCTACAGAAAGTGAAAAACCACAGCATCATAGTCACACCAACTGTTTGATTAACTTTGTGGTTTACAACTTTTTAAGTTTTCTTTTGAACAGTGGAAACAAATTGAAATGGAGCTCAGGCAGAACAAATGCAACAGAAAGGTTAGAAATTGTAGCATCTGACCAAACAATCACGGAGTCACTGGTTTGTGTTTATAACATTATTATAAAAGTTTTTATCTGATATTGAGCAAGACCCTTCAGAACTGTTTTACCAACAAATATTCAAAAATATTCAAAATCAAACTAATTAATACATTTTGCTTGATTTTTGGCAGAAAGGGAACACCACATTACATACAGCAAATAGCCTTCATGTTATTTCCCAAATATTTAAGCAGCACTTGATCAAATATGGATTTTGGCAGCACAGTCTCCACACAGCCATCAGCCATGTCATCATGACCGCTGAGGTTCTCCACTGCTCAGGCTAACGCTATTATTAGCCTGCCAGAGCCAGATAGATGCGACCATGAGGTCCACACTGTAATTTAGCATCTGTTGAACACAGCTGCTGCTGCCACGGAGGAAACCCACCTGCAGACAGAGAGGCTGGCAGCATGGCCAAACGGAAAGACTAGAGGAACTGTAAAGTCACAGGTTTAATTCCAAAACAAATTCAAAAGCTTTACAAAAATGCTCAAGTATGAAAAACTCTTTGTGGATTGTTTTTCATTGGAAAGTATGTGGATTATCTGCAGTAACCGGGACATTGTTTCCGGAAAGATGTTGGCTTTTTGAAATATTTCTCTTGAGGTCTCGCAGACTCATATCTCAAAACCGTAGGCCTTAAAACTAAAAATATCTCAGTGGTTACACTGTTTTAGCTGTTGAGAAAAATCATCAGATTTCGGAATTTGTTTTGAGGCACCCTTAATGTGGTGGATTTTGCTTGTTTGTCCCACCTCAGCAACACCAAGGCTTCCCGCTTTTTGGCCAAATCTGGGTTTTCTGGCTTCAGTAAGTGATAAAAATGGGCAGTAAAGCCAATCTCCAGGCGTTCAAACAATAATAATTGGTACAATGTTCTTGTTTTTCTGCAGATTAATTATTATTGTTATATTAAAAGAAATCTCAGTTTCAGAAAATTATGACATGAGATAGCAAATAGTGCGTAGTGTATTCATTGTAATGATGGGTAAGACTGCAACTAAATGCTTAAAAGATAAATATAAATTTGCTTACGAGTGCAGTTAATGTATGAGCAAAAAAGGCTAAATTAAATAAAAGGTCTGAGTCTAGTTGAATGTGCAGCTGATTTGATTTACTGCTCAGGCATCAGATGAGCCCTGAGAGAAAATACAGAACAGAAAAAAAAAAAATGCGCTCAATATCTACTGCTTGCTTTGGAAGGAAAATGTTTCTTTTATATTTCTGTGTATAATAAAGACAGTAGAAACCCTCCACAACCAACATGTACAAATACTGTACACACATATATACACACACATACACACTCCGCTATACATACACAAAGAAACTGCAGTCTTGCCAAGACAGCTAAGGGGGAGAAATAGCTGGCTTGCTCCTCACATGGTGCCAGTCCTCTCAGAGAGTAATGAGGCCAAATGGAAATGCATTTAAAGCAGCTCAGATCATGAGATTAGATGGAGGAGGGAGGTAAGAGCGAGCAGCAGCAACTAACCATAGGCCACGTGCATGTGAATACAGAATCATAATCATAATAATCACCATTATGCGTTACCACCACCCTTTTTTAAGAAGTGGTTGAATGGATAGACCATTGTGAATCTTTTGGGTGTCAGTATGCTTCAGCTGTTTGTCGGATTGTAGAACAGCATTTAAATTAAACCTAGTCGGAACCACACATCGTACAGACTATTTTCTTTGGACCATAACCCAACCTTGAGTGTGTGTTGATCTGTTGGGTCTAAGCAGATTCATTTTTCCTTGCTTCCTGTTAAGCTGGAATTATTGTCCTGCAAAGGTACAAGTACTGTATATGTCTGCTGATCTATGCAGAGATAGGCGTGCTGGGCAATCAAAGGTTCACAGATGAGCCAACGTGCACACTTCCAAGTTTTTTTCCGGCAACATGTTGGGCAAACCCTATGTGTCATTCAAGCCGATTCTTTGATCAACTTTCTGTTAAAACGGGTTAAAAATGGAAAAAGAAAAAACAGCCTTGCAAAAGTCTCTGAACAACATCTCTGCATGTTTGCTCATATGCAGCCCAGAGAAGCATTTTCCAGCCCTTCATCATAGCTAATGTGCCACTGATGAATTGCAGAATCGGTTTACCTTTTTGCTGTTAATTGCTACTGGTTCACCCTGTCAGCGAAAAACGACCTCCACCACACAGGAAGTTATACATATCATAATACCAGGGTAGTTTGTATGTGCAGCAGTGACCACCTGTGTAGCAGCAGAGACGGAAACACAAACTTTGCATCATCAACCAAAAATTCCCTAAAAGTTAGCCCCTAGTTAGCCCCTGTTGCAATGTCTGCATGCTTGGATACCACATCAGCAGCAGAAACCACACAAAGGTTTCCTAAACAGATGGATGAGTGATATGGTTAACAACATGGTATGCTATGTTGTGATTAATGTGCAAAATCCCCTTAAAATAATGAAATTGATGTTTCTTGTAATGGGGGGGGGCTGCAACTAATGATCATTTTCATAGTGTACATTATGTAATGTACTTATCATTTTCTTGATTATTCAAGTAATCATTTGATCTATAAAGTACAAAACAAGTACATGTCCTAAGTCCCAAACCCAAATGCTGTATATATAAGAAAAATTGTGGTCCACTGTTATATGTGACATCAAACAAAACTCTTCACCTGTGTAAAACAAATTTGCTCAGAATCACCATTGGCCACATCATTTTATCAAATTTCATATCACCAGACGATTTCATTGAAGCCATATTAATGATCACATCCTATTATTGCCCCGTTCTGTGCAGTTAAATACAGAAAGTAGAAAAATGGCCTCAGAAAAATGCAGTGCAAAAGCAATAGGAGAGGAGATTGGGGATGTGGATGAAACCCAAGAATGCCAATCCATCACTGGGAAGGAAGGAGAGGTGATTAGCAAGCCGGACTGTAAAACAAAAATAAAAACAATACAAAAAGCTCTTCCTGTCCTTCAGGCTTTCAGAGGAGAGTCTTGTAAACAAATTGTGGCAGTCTGAGCATAAAGGTGCTCTACCCTCCAGCACCTTTGTGTATCTATCACTCAGTCCCCTCCTTCCAGAGGTCCAGCTATAAAGGAGCAGATAAGAAGGCCTAGGTTGGTTAGATGAGGATGCATTTTCAAATTAGTCCGAGGAGAGAGGAGAAGTCCTGGTGACTAATCTCATCAGGCAGAGCGGTGGCCGCGGCTCTCTCATACTCTGCCCGCCTATCAGCCCATCTAATTGTTAAAAAGAAGAGGCCTGCCGTCCATTTCCATGACCTCATATTTACTTACTGGTTGAACCAACCACTTCCAGCCCCCCCCCACCCAACCCCAACAAGGCAAAAAATACTGAGTCACAACAAAAAGTTAGAGACTGTGGCAACTATGATGGAAAAATGTAGTGGAGCATCCCTTCAAGTTCAACTTAAATTCTAAACTCAAGCAGTATGAACAAATGTAGAATTTTGGGTTTTGGACTGTTGTTTAGACAATATACAAGATTTCGAGACATCACCTCGAGCTGTGAGAACATTTAATGTGCATTTTTGAAAACTTTTTTCTGACATTTTATTGACCAAGAAAAGAAATGTCTGATTAATCCATATTAAAAACATATTTGCAGCTGTTCCACCAACATCCATCCAAATCTCAGCCTATTTCACTATAGAAATCCTTCACTGTAACCCTCAACTTAGTAGTTGTGACCTAAATGACCAGCGCTATATTTTTCCCACAATGGCAGGCAAGGAGTTATACACTTGAGAAAGCTTCCCAATATTTTACATTCATTTTTATTTTGAACATTATTTCTAGCATGCTCTGGTTGCACCCGCACATGACCTCAATTGAATACACTGATTGGCCACACTGAGGGTTACACTTGTTTTGGGCGGTGATGCTCAGTCTGGCTCTGCTGGGGAGTGTCTGTTATCAACCCTCTGGCAACAACAGCTGGGAAGAGAGCTGTTTGTGTGTGTGTATGGGTGTGTGTGTGTTAGTGTTTGAGGATGGTGTAGGGCGGGGCAGGCAGCACCCTCCCCTCTCACATTACAAGTTAAGCTGAGGGCAGTGTGTGTTTTTTAAGTCACATGAAGTTTCCCTGTGGAGTTTTAGACCTCCAGTAGTGCCATGGAGCTGTTTTTCTATGATTGGGTCCATGTTTTGTTTATCTCAAGCGTGTGCACAAGGACGCACATGCACACTTGAGTAACGCAATACACAGTCCAACCAATGGTGTCACACTATTCCACCGATCAACAGGTGGTGGTAACACGTCAACATGTGCTGCAATGCACCAATAAAGACAGGGAAGAAGAAGGCTGCAAGCTAATGAACCTGGATGTACACATTAATGGATTTTTAAAAAGTTTTATGAGGAATGAAATGCACTCGACACTGAGTGTTTTGATGAGTAACGCTGAATGTAAACACCCAGGAAATACTTTTGCAGTGCATCTTTTGAATTTGTGTCTGGGGAAATGTAAACCACAGCAAGATAGTGATGATAATATGGTTTCATCTGCATAGAAAGAGAAACTATGTCCATCCACTTTGACTGTGTTTGAGCACCAAGCATCATCAATTTCCAGTCCATTTCCTCTCAACCTGCGCTCTTTCAGCTCCAAACACGGTCTGCCCATCAGGTGCTTGAGCAGGAATGTTAATGGACCAGGTCTCTGTTAAGATGTAGGCACAACAGTTTCTGATTGTCCATTGTTGGCCAGCCCAAATCCCGTTTCGTCCAGCCCAGTCCTCAGCCAGGAGCAGCCTTAAATCCAGGCTGGTCCAGAAGGGCTCCTATCTGGCGCAACTGCTGTGCTGGCACTAATCCCGTCTGGTCGATCTGGCTGAGTGGATCGTCTCTTGGTTCGCTGCTCTTAAATCCGAACCCAACTCTTCCTTTGCCGATGACAGTGGATATTTCTGTCATAGGTAATACGTGTTTAGGTAGTTTTGAAGGAGCTAGCCTTTCCGCTGCAGCATCTGAACCCACAGCCCGTGCCATAGTCAAAATCTCCTGAATCCAGTCAATTTGAACAATTTTGGCTTAGCCCTTTAAAAATGAAACCCTGTCATTATTCAATGAGAGATTGTGTGAGGATTCTGTGTAGCTGACTTCCCAAACATGGTTTCCATGGCTATATCTTCAGATAGAGGGGTGGAGTGTGCAAAAACCACTGATGTTACTTTTGTAGTTACCCTCCCAAACTAAAAATGTTTGCATGTTTAGAATTTTCCGTGTTTCTCAAATATTTTACGTTATGATTTAAAAAAAAGAACCTGACAGCACCCTGAGGAATGATATGCATTGCTGTGTTCATAAAATAAAACTTTCTCATCAAATACTCTGGTGTTCTGGTAAATTTAGCTTCTATATCATCAGCCATAAAATTCTAACCTTATATATTTAGATCACATGCATTCCTTATCACTGATGTTCGCACAAATGTGAAGGTGGTTTAGGGGAAACTTCAGGGGAAGCACGTTTATGACTAAAACTGAACCAACATGGCCAGCAGCACAATGAGTGTTTTATTTAGTAGACAATCCATCTGGCTCAGACGAGAAAGGATGGGAGAGGCATCCATCCCCTCTGTCTCTCTCTGAAAGTAGACGCTAATGTCAATTTGACTTCATACATTTGGTTTCTCTTAAGCTACTACTGTTAATGAATTTCCCAAACATTGCATGTGTAAAATGTAAAAATGAATGTCAATGAAACAAAACAAATAGAGAGCGAAACAGTCACATAGAGAGAGAGAGAGAGCTGGTATTTCAAGAGGCTGTCAGTGGTAACCTGAGGATGGACCTCTGTGCTCAGGGAGTATCAGTAATGACTGAGCCTCTGCCCTGGGACACACACACACACAGACACACAGTCCTTCTCCATCACTCTTTTCCACAAAAACACACACTATACATTCTCTGCTGCCCAATCATTTACACCGGCAAGTTTTAACTGATGCTCTTGTCTGCAGTGTAGCTGTTGGCATTCATGCTTCCCACCAAAACACAAGTATGGAATTGTCTTAACAATCTATGGATTGAGTTCCCTTAAAAAGGCTTTAAGCGTATTAGAAAGTCCAAAATACTCTCTCTTGACTGATATAAGTAGCAGTATTTTTTTTATTCAATTGCTAGATGTTAGGAGATGGTATACACCTAAAAAGCAAATGTTTTTCAGGTAAAAAAAAAAAAGAGTTTCAGGTAGTCCCATCACACCTCCAACAAACACTGTTACTTCTTGCTACAGTAGCTAGGAAACTCATTGTCTCATAATAAGAGTGCTGGTTATAGCAATAAATCCTAAATTAACTTAATCCATTTGTCCATTTATGCCACTTATCTGGGTCCAGGTCCGAGTCCTTCAGTTAATCAGATATATAATTCGGAATTATTGTGCTGGGAAGAACTGAAAAATAATTCTAGGCTATATTGTCCCTACTAGTGCTGGGTATCCTTGATTGATAGCAGTAGAAATAGTATCAACATTTCTACAGTCAAACAATACCTGCATTTGAACCTTTAAGTACCCATATCTAGAAAAAAATGTGTATGGTTTTTGGTTGAAGCCAAGCGCCACCTCCGATTTAATGCAACATGTGACTGGCCCACTACAGCAGTCACAGCAGCTATAGCCTGCAGTTACATACAGTCTGTGGGGTCGAGTTTGGGGTTGACAGATTAGCGTGCAAAATCTTTAAAAGTATGGGTGTCTGATAAAAATGAATGCATTCAATGTGGAAGGATTTTTTTTCGAGAAGATGGGAATACGGGTACGTGGTAAAGAACGATAGCAAACTTTCGGGTTGACAGCTGCACTGTGTTTGCTATGAATGAATTGAAATTTTAATTAATTAAATACTATTGAAATACTATTAGTATTAGTATTATTATTATGGTACTTCTTACTCACTCTACTGGTTTTCCATCATACTTTCATACATTAGCCAGTATGGCTGTGAAACAGGTATTAAATTGAATAAATGGTATTAAAATGCTTGTAAAGGGTTTTTAATTTAACTTGGTAAACCATGCAAGAAACCCTGTCTCTTCTTTCTCTCCTTAACCATCATTGCTAATGCTTATTGTACCCAATTGTTCTTCTGTGTCAAATAAATCTGAAACTAGGTGAGAACCACCAGAATGTAATAGTTTAGAATGGCAATGGAAATTAGCAAAGCATCAACAGAAGAAAAGGGCCAAACAGAAGTGTAACTGTATAAAAAGGAATTATTATTTCAAATTTAGTTTGAGTAAATGAATGAGTGCTAACACAAAAACATCCATTTGTCAGTGGGTCACTTGTCCACATTCACTGTGGTGAAACTCATGGCTATCAGCACATTAACTTGTTGTTGGTCTTCTGGCAATGCTTTTTGGTGGCTGACTAAAGAGCTGATCACCTTTCAAGTAACACATAAAAACTCTCTGATTCAAATGTCAAAAGTAAAGAGAAACCTTTAAACTGTGCTGATCCCTCGTCTGTCCGCTGACTCCCTAACTTCCGCTGAGTCTGGACTCGACCTCCTGATGGTCGATTGAGTTTAATGGACAGAGCAACGCTGCATCTCTCACCGGTGACATCATGGTTTCAGGCTATTTTAAAACTGACTGCAGTGACCCTTCGCCTTGGAATGAGGAGGGGTTGCCCTCTCCTCTTCTTCTCCTCTCTCCTCCCTTCTTCTCATTTCTCTCCCTATCCTCTCACATCCTCTCCTCCCCTCACATCACCTTCACCGCCTCCCGTCGCTCTCCCCTTTCATCCCTTCTCTGCTGTCCTGTCCTTTACTCCCTTTACTTTTCTTGCTTTTCTTTGCTTTTTGGCCTTTGTTGTTTTCTTTTTGTGTCCCCTCCCTCTCTCTCTTTCCAAAGTTTTAAAGATATTCTTTCAGGAGAACATGCATAAGCTCTTGTAAGAAATAATACTTGACAAGTGCTGCTCAGCAGTGACCATCACAGTAAATGAATAACCAACAAGTAGTGTGAAGCAACACATCTGCTTATTTTTCAACCGAGAAGATCAATATTAATTTAATCTGTGTGCATTCAGTGAGCCCAAGACCACACTCCCTCTAAGAAATACTTGACAAGATACCAAAAGCACTATATTTCATAGAATGTTTAATAATTTAACTCTTCTGTTACATATTCTGTTAATTTTATCTGCTTGCATGATGGTAAATGTAGTTTCAAAGCCAGTGCCAGAGTATAATTGTGGCAAAGAAACGCTAACTCAAAGGGTTGACACAAGAAACTTTGCCTACAAACCTGAAAGAGTCCTTCAGTTCTGTCTTATTAAATCAGAATAACACTGTTAAGATAACAGGCTTACTAGTTTTTCAGTCTACTTCCTCACAATTGAGTGTATGAACATTTTAGTTCAATTGTTTAAACTAATCCTATTAATTTGTAGTTTATCATCTGTTTTAATACATTATACTGTACAATACACTGTTTAATCCTGCTTACTGATTCTTTTTTATCGTCATTCAGTGTAACATTAAAAATTATGTATGAGATTTAAAACATTTAATATAGCAGAAACAGCTATTTGCTATGTAAAGATATAGTGGTTTCCTGAGCAGTGAATGATGTCCTGCTCCCTTTGCCTTTGTTGCTATCCCAGCCTCTCTGTGCTTTTATTTTACAAATCTGGTCTGGCTGCACGTGCATGTTAGTGCATTTTAGTACCTCCATTTCCAAATGAGCACAGCGACTGAAACTGATGTTTTGGTTGATTGTGGGTGAATGTTGTTGGTGAACAGTGGAAAGACTAATAAAGGTGGTTTTATTTTGTTTCTGTCTACCGTTTTTTGTCTATGGGGTCTGGTCACTAGTGATATGTTTGTTTCTGGTTAAACAGAAGTTCTGTCTTTGTAGGGAAAAATGTTCTTTGGACGTACTTTGATGGGGGCATTTGTCCCCAAGGATTATCTAATGTTACATGGCAGTTTTGTAGATATTTTCTTATCTAACTCTATTAATGTTTTGGGTTTTTTGACCAAACCAAAGTTGGTGATTGTTGGAACAGTGGAAAGATGAACAGAGACGGTTTTGGTTCAAAACATTTGTTTCTGCCCAGTTTGAAGTGTGTTTTCCGATTATCTGCTACTGTTTTTGTCAATGGAGCGTGGTCAGCTGTAGGGCCCGTTATTTTGGTCTGTGATGCTGGTGCTGTAGTGTGACTTCTAGTGGCAAGTGAATTTCATATATATAACCCTTTAATAATCCATCAAC
Source organism: Dicentrarchus labrax (assembly GCF_905237075.1). Lineage (NCBI taxonomy): Eukaryota > Metazoa > Chordata > Actinopteri > Moronidae > Dicentrarchus > Dicentrarchus labrax. The sequence goes on along the minus strand of NW_026136705.1, from coordinate 26,740,241 downwards.
ATGTAAACAGTATTTTGATTTGAACAACTTTTTGGTAGTTTTAATTTAGTAATGCATCATATTTGATGAGCATTAGTGACATGTAGTAAACCAGCCCAGTATGTGAATGTAAAAGGAGAAAAAGTGTAAAATAGTCAATGAAATCAAATCAAAGAAAAAGAGAAGTTATGTATAACTGTATTTTTGCACATTTAAAGCAGCAGTTTTTCATAAGGTCAAAACATTTGACTACAATGCTGCCAGCTTTTTTGGGTGTATGACTGTGTGTGTGTGACTTGTCAGGCACTAAGACCCAGGGGCCTTCCTCCTGATGCCCTCAGGGAGCACAGCAGGATTGAATGACAATAAACTGGATGAGATACCGGATGTGCCGAATCTGACCCCAACGGAAAGACTGAAATAGACACTGCAGACCAGCAAGTCCAGGCAGGGGGGGAGAGGCGGGGGAGAACAAGGGGGGAGGGAGGGAAAGAGGAAGGAAAGAGGCAGTGAATGAGTGAGGGATGGTGATACTAATAACGATAAAAATGAAAGTCGTGGAGCCAGATGTGGAGAGAGAGATAAGAAAGTCAAAACAAGCTATGGTTAAG